>NC_135953.1:6026718-6236718 GCF_053455715.1 Rhinoraja longicauda | reverse complement strand
CTCTCCTCTCCTCTCCTCTCCTCTCCTCTCCTCTCCTCTCCTCTCCTCTCCTCTCCTCTCCTCTCCTCTCCTCTCCTCTCCTCTCCTCCCCTCCCGTCTCCTCTCCTCTCCCCTCCTCCCCTCTCCTCTCCTCTCCTCCTCTCCTCTCCTCTCCTCTCCTCTCCTCTCCTCTCCTCTCCTCTCCTCTCCTCTCCTCTCCTCTCCTCCCCTCCCGTCTCCTCTCCTCTCCCCTCCTCCCCTCTCCTCTCCTCTCCTCCTCTCCTCTCCTCTCCTCTCCTCTCCTCCCCTCCCCTCTCTCCTCTCTCCTCTCTCCTCCCCTCCCCTCCCCTCTCCTCCTCTCTCCTCTCCCTCCTCCTCTCCTCTCCTCTCCTCTCCTCTCCTCTCCTCTCCTCTCCTCTCCTCTCCTCTCCTCTCCTCTCCTCTCCTCTCCTCTCCTCTCCTCTCCTCTACTCCCTTCTCCCTCTCTTCTCCTCTCTTCTCCTCTCCTCTCCCCTCCTCCTCCCTCTCCTCTCCTCTCCTCTCCTCTTCCTCTCCTCTCCTCTCCTCTCCTCTCCTCTCCTCTCCTCTCCTCTCCTCTCCTCTCCTCTCCTCTCCTCTCCTCTCCTCCCCTCTCCTCTCCTCTCCTCTCCTCTCCTCTCCTCCCCTCCCCTCCCCTCCCCTCTCCTCTCCTCTCCTCTCCTCTCCCTCTCCTCTCCTTCTCCTCTCCTCTCCTCTCCTCTCCTCTCCTCGCCTCTCCTCTCCTCTCCTCTCTCCTCCACTTCCCCCTCCTCTCCTCTCCTCTCCTCGCCCGGCCATCTTTGTGTCTCGGGGGCGCCCCCTGCAGCCGACCTTGAAGGCTGCAGCTGGAGGCATTACCCGGTTCACCCTCCAACTGGCCCTCGTTCCTCACATCCCATGTCTCCCGCTCCCTCCCGGTCACGCCAACTGACGAGCCCTTGGGCAGGTTGCATCTGGCATATAAGATTACATGTCTCTACGGGTTACATGTAAGATTATTAAGGGATCGGAGACGCTGGAGGCAGGAAACACGTTCCCGATGTTGGGGGAGTCCAGAACCAGGGGCCACAGTTTAAGAATAAGAGGTAGGCCATTTAGAACAGAGATGAGGAAAAACGTTTTCACTCAGAGAGTTGTGAATCTGTGGAATTCTCTGCCTCAGAAGGCAGTGGAGGCCAATTCCCTGGATGCTTTCAAGAGAGAGCTGGATAGAGCTCTGAAAGATAGCGGAATCAAGGGGTATGGGGAGAAGGCAGGAACGGGGTACTGATTGTGGATGATCAGCCATGATCACATTGAATGGCGGTGCTGGCTCGAAGGGCCGAATGGCCTCCTCCTGCACCTATTGCCTATTGTCTATCTTGTAAGTTCTCTACTACCTAGTCTCTGGTTTCTGGTGAATTAACGTACTCTTTTTAACGACGCGTGTAAAATTGATTTATATCTGGCAAGGAACGTAAATTTTTCTCCATTCCTGGCGTGCAACACAAAGCACTTGTTTTCTTTCCGAGACGATGACCTCATCTAAAGTGCTGTGGTTAATGGTTTAAAAGGCTGAAATCTCAAGTTTCGCTATCTTGAAAGCATCCGTGACCAGTATTCTTTTCCCGACCGTTGTTCATCTCTATTAATTCTGGGTTTTTGCCGACCCAAGCCATTATTCATGTCCTGAAAATGCCACGGGGTGCCGTCCAACACCGAAACAGGTGCTTTGGCCCATCGTGCCCATGCCGACAATCTAACCATCAAATCCTAATAAAGACACTAATGGAGTATCAGTATTAGACAACAGACAATAGGCAATAGGTGCAGGAGGAGGCCATTCGGCCCTTCGAGCCAGCACCGCCATTCAATGTGTCACAGTTTTAAGAATAAGGGGTAGGCCATTTAGAACGGAGATGAGGAAAAAACTTTTTCAGTCACAGAGTTGTGAATCTGTGGAATTCTCTGCTTCAGAGGGCAGTGGAGGCCAATTCTCTGAATGCATTCAAGAGAGTGTTGGATAGAGCTCTTAAGGATAGCGGAGTCAGGGGGTATGGGGAGAAGGCAGGAACGGGGTACTGATTGAGAATGATCAGCCATGATCACATTGAATGGCGGTGCTGGCTGGAAGGGCCGAATGGCCTACTCCTTGCACCTATTGTCTATTGTCTATTGTCTATTGTCTATGGCTAAACCAAAGATCTCGGAGAAAACCCACGCAGGTCACGGGGAGAACGTACAAACTCCGTACAGACGGCACCCGTAGTTGGGATGGAACCCGGGTCTCCGGCGCTGCATTCGCTGTAAGGCAGCACCTGGTGTACAGGGTGATCGCCGGTCGGCGCGGACTCAGTGGGCTAAAGGGCCTGTCTCCATGCAGTAATCTCTACAATCTAAAGTAAAGCAAATGCACTGGGGTGACACAGAGGCACACCGGTAGAGTGGCTGCCTGCAGGAGGGGCCTGTTTCTGTCCTGTACGACTCCTCAATGACTCCAAGACACACCGGGACAAATCTGTGGAATTCTCTGCCTCAGAAGGCAGTGGAGGCCGATTCTCTGGATGCTTTCAAGGGAGAGTTCGATAGAGCTCTGAAGGATAGCGGAGTCAGGGGGTATGGGGAGAAGGCAGGAACTGGGGTAGACACAAAATGCTGGAGTAACTCAACGGGTCAGGCAGCATCTCGGGGGCAGGCACGGGGGGTACCGATTGTGGATTGAGGAAAAAACCTTTTCACCCAGAGAGTTGTGAATCTGTGGAATTCTCTGCCTCCGAAGGCAGTGGAGGCCAATTCTCTGAATGCATTCAAGAGAGAGCTGGATAGAGCTCTTAAGGATAGCGGAGTCAGGGGGTATGGGGAGAGGGCAGGAGCGGGGTGCTGGTTGTGGATGATCAGCCATGATCACAGTGAATGGCGGTTGGTGCTGGCTCGAAGGGCCGAACGGCCTCCTACTGCACCTATTGTCTATTGTCTTTAGTCTAAAGCCATTCCCCTCAGTGCGATTACGCTGAATATTATCTGCGATTCCAGTCTGTCAGGTGACTCACGTTAACAGAAGCTGTTTTATTCTCATGGTCACACCTGAAGATGAGCTGATGTGGAGACATATGTGCTGCGACCACAGTGAACGAAAGGGAAACAAAACAAAGAAACCACCCCCTTGCGGGAAACATGAAGTAAGGTTGGTGAGCTGGCAGCTGCCTGATACGGCTGTAATGGACACAACTTCAACTGACAGTGCTAGCAAACCGCAAAATGGTGGAGTGACTCAGCTGGTCAGGCAGCATCTCAGGAGAGAGGGAGTATAAGTCTGAAGAAGGGTCTCGACCCGAAACGTCGCCCAGCCATTCCTTCTCTCCCGAGATGCTGCCTGACCTGCTGAGTTACTCCAGCATTTTGTGAATAAATCGATTTGTACCAGCGCCTGCAGTTATTTTCTTATATCTCAGGAGAGAGGGGAACGGGTGGACGTTTCGGGTCGAGACCCTTCTTCAGACTGATGTCAGGGGGGGGGGGGGGGGGGGGCGGGGACAAAGAAAGGATACAGGTGGAGACGGAAGACAGTGGGAGAACTGGGAAGGGGGAGGGGAAGAGAGGGACGGAGGAACTATCTAAAGTTATTGCACCAATCTATTCAATTCAGTCTGAAGAAGGGTCTCGACCCAAAACGTCACCCATTCCCCCCTCTCCTAGATGCTGCCTGACCCGCTGAGTTACTCCGGCATTTTGTCGTGCCTTCGATTTGTACCAGCATCTGCAGTTACTTTCCTACACAACCTAGTGCTAGTGTACTGGGTGAGCGCTGGTCGGCACGGATCTGGTGGGCACGAGGGGCTGTTTTCTCTGCTGCATCTCCAAATTGTCCTGCATTTCACTCAGCGGGTATTTCTGCTGCCTCACAGCGCCAGGGACCCGGGCTCCGAACCTGACGCCGGCTGCCGTCAATAGACAATAGGTGCAGGAGGAGGCCATTCGGCCCTTCGAGCCAGCACCGCCATTCAATGTGATCATGGCTGATCATTCTCAATCAGTACCCCGTTCCTGCCTTCTCCCCATACCCCCTGACTCCACTATCCTTAAGAGCTCTATCTAGCTCTCTCTTGAAAGCATTCAGAGAATTGGCCTCCACTGCCTTCTGAGGCAGAGAATTCCACAGATTCACAACTCTCTGACTGAAAAATGTTTTTCCTCATCTCAGTTCTAAATGGCCTACCCCTTATTCTTAAACTGTGGCCCCTTGTTCTGGACTCCCCCAACATTGGGAACATGTTTCCTGCCTCTAACGTGTCCAACCCCTTAATAATCTTATATGTTTCGATAAGATCTCCTCTCATCCTTCTAAATTCCAGTGTATACAAGCCTAGTCGCTCCTGTCTTTCAACATACGACAGTCCCGCCATTCCGGGAATTAACCTAGTGAACCTACGCTGCACGCCCTCAATAGCAAGAATATCCTTCCTCAAATTAGGAGACCAAAACTGCACACAGTACTCCAGGTGTGGTCTCACTAGGGCCCTGTACAACTGCAGAAGGACCTCTTTGCTCCTATACTCAACTCCCTTTGTTATGAAGGCCAACATTCCATTGGCTTTCCGTCGGCACGTAGTTTGCACGTTCTACCCCATGACCCGTGTGGGTTTGCGCCAGGCGCTCCGGTTTCCTCCCACATTCGTTCATAAGTTATAGGAGCAGGATTCAAGGCCGTTCGGCCCATCAAGTCCACTCAGCCGTTCAATCACGGACGATCTGTCTTTCCACTAGTGGGAGAGTCTAGGACCAGAGGTCATAGCTTCAGAATTAAAGGACGTTCTTTCAGAAAGGAGATGAGGAGGAATTTTTTTAGTCAGAGGGTGTTGAATCTGTGGAATTCATTGCCACAGATGGCTGTGGAGGCCAAGCTAATGAATATATACAAGGCAGAGATAGATAGATTCTTGATTAGTACGGGTGTCAGCGGTTACGGGGAGAAGGCAGGAGAATGGGGTAGGAGGGAGAGATAGATCAACCATGATTGAATGGCGGAGTGGACTTGATGGGCCGAATGGCCTAATCCTGCTCCTATAACTTATGACCTTATGAATTTATGAAACAGCTGATTCCAGCATTTTGCATCTTTTTGTGAAAACCCGCTTACTTTCACTCTCCTAACCAAAGATCTAGTTTAGTTTAGTTTATAGACAATAGACAATAGACAATAGGTGCAGGAGGAGGCCATTTAGCCCTTCGAGCCAGCACCGCCATTCATTGTGATCATGGCTGATCATTCTCAATCAGTACCCCGTTCCTGCCTTCTCCCCATATCCCTTGACTCCGCTATCCTTAAGAGCTCTATCTAGTTCTCTCTTGAAAGCATCCAGAGAATTGGCCTCCACTGCCTTCTGAGGCAGAGAATTCCACAGATTCACAACTCTCTGGGTGAATTTTTTTTTTCCTCATCTCCGTTCTACATGGCCTACCCCTTATTCTTAAACTGTGGCCCCTGGTTCTGGAGTTGAGTTGAGTGGAGTGGAGTGGAGTGGAGTGGAGTGGAGTGGAGTGGAGTGGGATGGAGTTGAGTTGAGTTGAGTTGAGTTGAGTTGAGTTGAGTTGAGTTGAGTTGAGTTGAGTTGAGTTGAGTTGAGTTGAGTTGAGTTGAGTTGAGTTGAGTTGAGTTAAGTTAAGTTAAGTTAAGTTAAGTTAAGTTGGGTTGAGTTGAGTTGAGTTGAGTTGAGTTGGGTTGAGTTGAGTTGAGTTGGAGTTGAGTTGAGTTTATTGAGTTGAGTTGAGTTGAGTTGGGTTGAGCTGAGTTGAGTTGGAGTTGAGTTGAGTTAAGTTAAGTTAAGTTGAGTTGAGTTGAGTTGAGTTGAGTTGAGTTGAGTTGAGTTGAGTTGGAGTTGAGTTGAGTTGAGTTTATTGAGTTGAGTTGAGTGGAGTGGAGTGGAGTGGAGTGGAGTGGAGTGGAATGGAGTAGAGTTGAGTTGAGTTGAGTTTATTGAGTTGAGTTAGTTGAGTGGAGTGGAGTGGAGTGGAGTTGAGTTGAGTTGAGAGGAGTTGAGTTGAGAGGAGTTGATTTGAGTTGAGTTGAGTTGAGTTGAGTTGAGTTGAGTTGAGTAGAGTTGAGTAGAGTTGGGTTGAGTTGAGTTGAGTTGGGTTGAGTTGAGTTGAGTTGAGTTGAGTTGAGTTGAGTTGAGTTGAGTAGAGTTGGGTTGAGTTGAGTTGAGTTGGGTTGAGTTGAGTTGAGTTGAGTTGAGTTGAGTTGAGTTGAGTTGAGTTGAGTTGGGTTGAGTTGAGTTGAGTTGGGTTGAGTTGAGTTGAGTTGAGTTGAGTTGGGTTGAGTTGAGTTTATTGAGTTGAGTTGAGTTGAGTTTATTATTGCTACATGTACCGAGGTGCAATGAAAATCTTTCATTTGCGTGCTGCCCAGTAGACTATAACTGATTACATTGTCAAGTGACCTGGGTTAGGGGAATCAAGAACCAGGGGAATCACAGGCTTAGGAACCCGAGGGGTGACTTTTTCACACAGAGGGTGGTGGGTGCATGGAACGAGCTGCCAGAGGAGGTAGTTGAGGCTGGTCCTATAACAACATTTAATAGACTTCACTTTTTTTACACATCAGAGATTGACGACTAAAACATCTGGAAAAGAAAGGTTTAGCCAGAGCCGACACAATTCCCTCGTTCGTTCTAACCTCAGGGATAGCATTGATAGGTGGACAAGCCGTACACTGTGGGCGGTGATATGCCTGATGTCCTTGGGGCACTGGGACAGAGAGCGAAGGTATCTACTGTTCTGAAGAGCAGGATTATGTCGAATCCAGATGGGCAGCCGAAGAGCCTGCCAGGGGACATCTCCTCGAAAACGGTGGATGTTTGCATGACTGATCGAGCGCGGAAACAGGCCCTTCGGCCCACCGGGTCCGCACCGACCCAGCGATCCCCGCACACTAACACTATCCTACACACACTAGGGACAATTCACAATTTTACCAACGCCAATTAACCGACAAACCTGCACGTCTTTGGAGTGCGGGGGGAGGGGGGGGGGGGGGGGGAACCGGAGCGCCCGGAGAAAACCCACGAGGGTCACGGGGAGAACGTGCAAACTGCGTACAGACAGCGCCCGTAGTCAGGATCGAACCGGAGTCTCTGGCGCTGTGAGGCAGCAGCTCTACCCGCTGCACCACCCATTGAGTTACTCGGCACGGTGGCGGCTCGGTGGCGCAGCGGTAGAGTTGCTGCCTTACAGCGAATGCAGCGCCGGAGACTAAGGTTCGATCCCGACTACGGGCACCGTCTGTACGGAGTTTGTACGTTCTCCCCGTGACCTGCGTGGGTTTTCTCCGAGATCTTTGGTTTCCTCCCACACTCCAAAGACGTGCAGGTTAATTGGCTGGGCAAATGTAAAAATTGTCCCTAGTGGGTGTAGGATGGTGTTAATGTGCGGGGATCGCTGGGCGGCACGGACCCGGTGGGCCGAAGGGCCTGTTTCTGCGCTGTATCTCCAAATCTAAAAATCTACTCCAGCACTTTGTATCTATCTTCTACATGATCAAGAGAGAGCTAGATAGAGACCTTAAGGATAGCGGAGTCAGGGGGTATGAGGAGAAGGCAGGAACGGGGTACTGATTGAGAATGATCAGCCATGATCACATTGAATGGCGGTGCTGGCTCGAAGGGCTGAATGGCCTCCTCCTGCACCTATTGTCTATTGTCTATTATCACTTTGTGTCTATTTCCTGGGCCAATCGGTCAATTTCACTGGGTGTTTTCAAGAGAGAGTTCAATGTAGCTCTTTATTCACAAAATGCTGGAGTAACTCAGCAGGTCAGGCAGCATCTCGGGAGAGAAGGAATGGGTGACGTTTGAAGAAGGGTCTCGACCCGTAATGTCACCCATTCCTTCCCTCCCTCCCTCCATCCCTCCCTCCTTCCCTCCCGAGATGCTGCCTGACCTGCTGAGTTACTCCAGCATTTTGTGAATAAATACCTTCGATTTGTACCAGCATCTGCAGTTATTTTCTTATACTCAATGTAGCTCTTCGGGGCTAAAGGAATCAAGGGGTATGGGGAGAAGGCAGGAACGGGGTACTGATTGTGGATGATCAGCCGTGATCACATTGAATGGCGGCGCTGGCTCGAAGGGCCGAATGGCCTCCTCCTGCACCTACACTCCAGGTGATCTAATTTCCTTTGCTGCACGCGATCCATATCGCTCCTCGACCCCTGCAGATCCATGTTCCTACCCCCTGAGAACATAGGACAGCACCAGCACAGCGACAGGCCCTTCGGCCCACACCGTGGGTGCCGAACCGTGACGCAGAGGCAAACTAACCTCACGCTTCGATAAATTGGACGCATTTTTTGCGAAGACAACTTCACGGTTCACCAGGTCGCCATCATGTTTTAATCATCAGAGCTGTGAATTCCATGGAAACATTTTTTTTTCAAGAATCCAAACTGGAAACCAGATCTCTTGGCTCGTCGGAGAAAGCACAGCGGTGGCCAGGGTTAGACCGCACCACGAGGACCACCTCGAAGTCTGGACGAAGACCCTCTCGGCTGCTGCTAAGAAAGGAGGTCTCCAGAGGATGGGGGCGGATGGAGTCAGATCGGAGACCACCTGAGAGACGGGGCGGGGGAGGGCCGGGGGGGGGGGGGGGGGAGGGGCTGGAGGGCAACAGCTGTACGGTTAATCTGAGGAAAGACATTCTTGCCATAGAGGGAGTACAGAGAAGGTTCACCAGATTGATTCCTGGGATGGCAGGACTTTCATATGAAGAAAGACTGGATAGACTCGGCTTGTACTCGCTGGAATTTAGAAGATTGAGGGGGGATCTTATAGAAACTTACAAAATTCTTAAGGGGTTGGACAGGCTGGATGCATGAAGATTGTTCCCGATGTTGGGGAAGTCCAGAACAAGGGGTCACAGTTTAAGGATAAGGGGGAAGTCTTTTAGGACCGAGATGAGAAAGGTTTTTTTCACACAGAGAGTGGTGAATCTGTGGAATTCTCTGCCACAGAAGGTAGTTGAGGCCAGTTCATTGGCTATATTTAAGAGGGAGTTAGATGTGGCCCTTGTGGCTAAAGGGATCAGGGGGTATGGAGAGAAGGCAGGTACAGGATACTGAGTTGGATGATCAGCCATGATCATATTGAATGGCGGTGCAGGCTCGAAGGGCCGAATGGCCTACTCCTGCACCTATTTTCTATGTTTCTATGTTTGTATGCCGTTCAGTGCAGTTGTCAGATAACTCCAATATCAGGGCCCCTGACACCATAGTTCAGATTTATGTAGGAAGGAACTGCAGGTGTTGGTTTAAACCGAAGACAGACACAAAAATGCTGTAGTAACTCAGCGGGACAGGCAGCATCTCTGGGGTGAAGAGTCTGCAGAAGGGTCTCGACCCGAAACGTCACCATTCCTTGTCTCCAGAGATGTTGCCTGTCCTGCTGAGTTACTCCAGCATTTTTGTGTCCATCTTCAATTTGATTTTAGTTTAGTTTAGTTTAAGTTTAGTTTTCATTTCTTCGTAGTTTTAGTTTAGTCTTGGTTTAGTCTTGAGACCGCACCTGGAGTACTGTGTGCAGTTTTGGTCTCCAAATTTGAGGAAGGATATTCTTGCTATTGAGGGCGTGCAGTGTAGGTTTACTAGGTTAATTCCCGGAATGGCGGGACTGTCATATGTTGAAAGACTGGAGCGACTAGGCTTGTATACACTGGAATTTAGAAGGATGAGAGGGGATCTTATCGAAACGTATAAGATTATTAAGGGGTTGGACACGTTAGAGGCAGGAAACATGTTCCCAATGTTGGGGGAGTCCAGAACCAGGGGCCACAGTTCAAGAATAAGGGGTAGGCCATTTAGAACTGAGATGAGGAAAAACTTTTTCAGTCAGAGAGTTGTGAATCTGTGGAATTCTCTGCCTCAGAAGGCGGTGGAGGCCAATTTTCTGAATGCATTCAAGAGAGAGCTAGATAGAGCTCTTAAGGATACCGGAGTCATGGGGTATGGGGTGAAGGCAGGAATGGAGTACTGATTGAGAATGATCAGCAATGATCACATTGAATGGCTCGAAGGGCCGAATGGCTTCCTCCTGCACCTATTTTCTATGTTTCTATGTTTCTATGAGTAGGCTATTCGGCCCTTCGCGCCAGCACCATGTAGGCAGTGGATGTGAAAGTGGAATAACAGAACTAGTGTGCGGGGATCGCCAGTCGGCACGGACATGGTGGGCCGAAGGGCCTGTTCGTGCCCTGTGCCTCTAAACTAAAATGTAGAATCAGTTGGACTATCACAAGATGCTGGAGTAACTCAGCAGGTCAGGCAGCATCTCTGGAGAGAAGGAATGGGTGATGTTTCGGGTCGAGACCCTTCTTCAGACTGATGAGGTTATGGTGCTGCAATAATCAGCTCAACGCTGACTCCTTGTGGAGACACAAAGCACTTGCAGGTGCTGGCAATTGTGCGTAAAAGACAATGAATGTCCTGGCGGGACTCAGTGGGTCAGGCAGCATCTTTTTTTTGAAAGTTTAGATTAAAGATACAGTGGGTAGTAAACAGGCCCTCAGGTTCACCGTGCTGACTTTCGTTCCCCACATACTAGAATAAAGAATCCCCGCAGACTGGAAGTGAAGAATAAAGGGGAGGTGAGAAAAAACTTTTTCACCCAGAGAGTTGTGAATTTGTGGAATTCTCTGGCAACGAGGGCAGTGGAGGCCAATTCACTGGATGAATTTAAAAGAGAGTTAGATAGAGCTCTAGGGGCTAGTGGAATCAAGGGATATGGGGAGAAGGCAGGCACGGGTTACTGATTGTGGACGATCAGCCATGATCACAATGAATGGCGGTGCTGGCTCGAAGGGCCAAATGGCCTCCTCCTGCACCTATTTCTATGTTACTATGTTTCTAACACATTAGGGACAATTTACAATTTTTACCAAGGCCAATTATCGTACAAATCTGTACGTCTGTACAACGGGACTGTCGTATGTTGAAAGACTGGAGCGACTAGGCTTGTATACACTGGAATTTAGAAGGATGAGAGGGGATCTTATCGAAACATATAAGATTATTAAGGGGTTGGACACATTAGAGGCAGGAAACATGTTCCCAATATTGGGGGAGTCCAGAACCAGGGGCCACAGTTTAAGAATAAGGGGTAGGCCATTTAGAACGGAGATGAGGAAAAACCTTTTCAGTCGGAGAGTTGTGAATCTGTGGAATTCTCTGCCTCAGAAGGCAGTGGAGGCCAATTCTCTGAATGCATTCAAGAGAGAGCTAGATAGAGCTCTTAAGGATAGCGGAGTCAGGGGGTATGGGGAGAAGGCAGGAACGGGGTACTGATTGAGAATGATCAGCCATGATCACATTGAATGGCGGTGCTGGCTCGAAGGGCCGAATGGCCTCCTCCTGCACCTATTGTCTATTGTCTATTGACCCACTCCATAGCCTTGGTCACAAGAGAGGTGAGAGCCACAGGCCTGAGTTCATTCAAGACCTTGATGGTGCCCTTTCTTGGTATGGGAATGACTGTGGAGTATTTCCTCAGCTGGGGGACTATGCCCTATCACTGATACAGTGTGGGATCAGGCCCTTCAGCCCAACTTGCCCACACCGACCAACATGTCCCATCTACACTAGTCCCACCTGCCTGTGTTTGGCCCATATCCCTCTAAGCCTGCCGCATCCACGTACCCGTCTAAATGTTGTTTAAACGTTGCGATAGTCCCTGCCTCAACTACCTCCTCCAACAGCTCGTTCCATACACCCACCACCCTTGGTTTAAAACATTTGTCCGTCAAGTTTCTGTGAAATCATTCCCTCCTCACATTAAACCAATGTGCTCTAGTTTTCGATTCCCCTACTCTGGGCAAGAGACTCTGCGCATCTACCCGATCTATTCCTCTCATGATTTTGTACACCTCTACAAGATCACCCCTCAATCTCCTGCGCTCCATGGAATAGAGTCCCAGCCTACTCAACCTCTCCCTACAGCTCAGGGCCTCTAGTCCTGGCAACATCCTCGTTAAAATTGTCACGTATTGCATAGGTGGCGCAGCGGTAGAGTTGCGGCCTCACAGCGCCAGAGGCCCGGGTTCGATCCTGACTACGGGTGCTGTCCGTACGGAGTTTGTACGTTCTCCCCGTGACCTGCGTGCGTGGGTTTTCTCCGAGATCTTCGGTTTCCTCCCACACTCCAAAGACCTACAGGTTTTGTAGGTTAATTGGCTTGGTGTAAATGTAAATTGGCCCCTAGTGTGTGTAGGATAGTGCTAGTGCACAGATAGATCGCTGGTCGGCGCCGACCCGGTGGGGCACGGGGCCTGTATCTCCAAAGCCTGAAATCAATCCTAGGTGAATGTCACCATCTAGTGGCGATCAGAGAAACAGCAGCAGAGAGCTGAGCAAAAAGACTAGAGTACTGCAGGAAGTCAGCAGGTCAGGCAGCATCTGTGGTGAAACGGACAGACAACGCCTTGGATCCGACTGATGGAGCAGCAGGGAGAAAGCTGGAAAGCAAAGCATTGCCCCAACAGAGCTGAATGGACCACAATTTGAACGTTATTGATGCTTAGGGTTGCCAACTGTCCCGTGTTAGCCGGGACATCCCGTATTTTGGGCTAAATTGATTTGTCCCGTATGGGACCGGCCTTGTCCAGTATTAGGCCCGAACGGCGCTGTAGGCCCGGACGCTGTAGGGCCGGACGCTGTAGGCCCGGACGTTGTAGGCCCGGACGCTGTAGGCCCGGACGCTTTAGGCCCGGACGCTTTAGGCCCGGACGCTTTAGGCCCGGACGGTTTAGGCCCAGACACTATAGGCCCAGACACTGTAGGCCCAGACACTATAGGCCCAGACACTGTAGGCCCAGACACTGTAGGCCCGGACGCTTTTGGCCCGGATGCTGTAGGCCCGGGGGCCACAGCAGTCCCGGACAGTGTAGGCAGACGCACAATGCTGGAGTAACTCAGCGGGTCAGGCGGCATCTCGGGAGAGAAGGAATGGGTGACTTTTTGGGTCGAGACCCTGAAAAGTCGAGTCTGAAAAAGGGTCTCGACCCAAAACGTCACCCATTCCTTCTCTCCCGAGATGCTGCCTGACCCGCTGAATTACTCCAGCATTGTGTGTCTACCTTGGATTTTAACCAGCATCTGCAGTTTTTTTCCTACACTGGACACTGTAGCCCGGGGGGGCCGCTGTAGTCCCGGACAGTGTCGGCCTGGACACTGTAGGCCCGGACAGTGTAGGCCCGGACACTGTAGGCCCGGACAGTGTAGGCCCGGACACTGTAGGCCCGGACAGTGTAGGTCCGGACATTGTAGGCCCGGGCGCCGCCTAACGGAGGTTGCTTAGCAACCCGCCTCCCGGCCCGGGTGGCCACCATTGGTGGAGCGGGAGCACGTGGCCGCTGGCTGGGTGAGGTCACGTGGGGCGCGGGGCGGTGACGTCACCTTGTCCCGTATTTGGGAGTGAGGAAGTTGGCAACCCTCTTGATGCTCAACAAAGCAGGATATTTCTAGTCATTAAATAAATCACCTGCATTAACTTTTTGCCCTGTAGACAATGAAAGGCTTTGCTTGCGATCATTTTTTAAAAGATTTTTTTTTAGATTTACAGCGCAGAAACAGGCCCTTTCGAGCCCACCGGGTCCGCGCCGCCCAGCGATCCCCGCACATTAACACTATCCTACACCCTAGGGACAATTTTTACATTTGCCCAGCCAGTTAACCTACAAACCTGCACGTCTTTGGAGTGTGGGAGGAAACCGAAGATCTCGGAGAAAACCCACGCAGGTCACGGGGAGAACGTACAAACTCCGTACAGACGGCACCCATAGTCAGGATGGAACCTGAGTCTCCGGCGCTGCATTCGCTGTAAGGCAGCAATTCTACCGCTAGGCCACCATGCCACAGATGAGAATAGTCAAGTTGTACACAAGTACTTTGGAAGGAACTGCAGAGTTCGGTTTTGTTTATTGTCAAGTGTACCGAGGTACAGTGAAATGCTTTTTATTGCGTGCTAACCACGGTGGCGCAGCGGTAGAGTTGCTGCCTTACAGCGCATGCAGCGCCAGAGACCCGGGTTCGATCCCGTCTACGGGAGCCGTCTGTACGGAGTTTGCACGTTCTCCCCGTGACCCGCGTGGGTTTTCTCCGAGATTTTCGGTTTCCTCCCACACTCCAAAGACATGCAGGTGTGTAGGTTAATTGGCTTGGAATAAATGTGAAAATTGTCCCTCGTGGGTATAGGATAGTGTTAATGTGCGGGGATCGCTGGTCGGCGCGGACCCGGTGGGCCGAAAGGGCCTGTGTCTGCGCTGTATCTCTAAACCATCCAGTCAGCGGAAAGACAATGCATGATTGCAATCGAGTCATTCACTGTGTACAGATACATGACAAAGGGAATAATGTGAATAACGTTTAGTGCAAAATAAAGTCCAGTAAAGTCCGATTAAAGATAGTCCGAGGGTCACCAATGGGTTAGATAGTAGTTCAGCACTGCTCTCTGGTTGTGGTAGGATGGTTCAGTTGCCTGATAACAGCTGGGAAGAAACTGCCCCTGAATCTGGAGGTGTGCGTTTTCACACTTCTGCACCTTTTGCCCGATGGGAGAGGGGAGAAGAGGGAGTGGCCGGGGTGAGACCACTGCTTTGCACCGAAGACACAAAGTGTCTGGTAGAAACATATAAAATTATAAAAAGGCTGGACAAGCTAGATGCAGGAAACATGTTCCCAGTGTTGGGTGAGTCCAGAACCAAGGGCCACAGTCTAAGAATAAACCTCATTTAAAACTGAAGTGAGAAGGAACTTTTGAGAGTTGTGAATTTGTGGAATTCTCTGCCACAGAGGGCAGTGGAGGCCAATTCACTGGATGAATTTAAAAGGGAGTTAGATAGAGCTCTAGGAGCTAGCGGAGTCAGGGGGTATGGGGAGAAGGCAGGCACGAGTTACTGATTGTGGATGATCAGCCATGATCACAATGAATGGCGGTGCTGGCTCAAAGGGCCGAATGGCCTCCTCCTGCACCTATTTTCTATGTTTCTAAAGTGCTGCAGTAACTCAGCGGGTCAGGCAGCATCTCTTGGGGAAAATGGATGGGTGACATCTCGGGTCGGAACCCTTCTTTAGGCTCAAGAACACAACAGGTAGAGTCAAGAAGTCATACAGTGTGGTATAGGCCCTTCAGCCCAACTTGCCCACACCGCCCAACATGCCCCATCTACACTCGTCCCACCTGCCTGCGTTTGGCCCATATCCCTCCAAACCTGTCCTATCCATGAATGAATACAAGACACGTTGATATTCTTTGCTTGCATACCCAAGGTATGCAAATAGTCGCCATGTAAAGGGCGCTTTATAAAGTATCCGCACCAGGTCCCCCTTTGCTCTTCCCCCTCCCTCTCTCATGGTGGTCCCCCTACTCCAGGTCCTCCATTGTTTATTGTCATGTACCCGTCTGTTTTTTAAACATTGTGATAGTCCCCGTCTCAACTACCTCCTCTGGCAGCTCGTTCCAGACCCCCCCCACCCTTTGTGTGAAAAGGTTATCCCTCAGATTCCTATAAAGGTACTGCAAAGACAAAAGTTAGGAGAGGTTGAGCAGGCTGGGTCTCTATTCCATGGAGCGCAGGAGGATGAGGGGAGATCTTATAGAGGTGTACAAAATCATGAGAGAAATAGATCGGGCAGATGCACAGTCTTTTACCCAGAGTAGGGGAATTGAGGACCAGAGGACATAGGTTCAAGGTGCAGGGAAAAAGATTTAACATGAATCCGAGGGGTAACTTTTTCACACAGAGGGTGGTGGGTGTATGGAACAAGCTGCCAGAGGAGGTAGTTGAGGCTGGGACTATCCCATCGTTTAAGAAACGGTTGGACAGGTACATGGATAGGACAGGTTTGGAGGGTTATGGACCAAGCGCAGGCAAGTGGGACTAGGGTAGCTGGGACATTGTTGGCCGGTGTGGGCGAGTTGGGCTGAAGGGCCTGTTTCCACACTGTATCACTCTCTGACAAAAATACCTGGGTGCAATATATATGATTACAGCTAAGAGAAAGCGCAGACAAAATAAGTCAAGGACTGTTCCTTAACCAGTGCAGAACCTTCACGGTGAATGGTAGGGACCTGGGAAATGTTGTATCGTATTGTTCAAACGTTATTCCCTTATCATACGCTGTAAATGGATCAATTGTAATCATGTGTCGTCTTTCCTCTGACTGGATAGCGCGCAACAAAAAGACTTTTCACTGTACCTCGGCAGGCGTGACAATAAAGGCGGCACGGTAGCGCAGCGGTAGAGTTGCTGCTTTACAGCGAATGCAGCGCCGGAGACTCAGGTTCGATCCTGACTACGGGTGCTGCACTGTAAGGAGTTTGTACGTTCTCCCCGTGACCTGCGTGGGTTTTCTCCGAGATCTTCGGTTTCCTCCCACACTCCAAAGACGTACAGGTATGTAGGTTAATTGGCTGGGCAAATGTAAAAATTGTCCCTAGTGGGTGTAGGATAGTGTTAATGTGCGGGGATCGCTGGGCGGCATGGACTTGGAGGGCCGAAAAGGCCTGTTTCCGGCTGTATATATATGATATATGATATGATATGATAAACTCCACTGTAAACTAAGGCAGAATGATCCAGGAGTAGAAGTACACTCTATTGCCAAAGGTGGTGTTGCAGCAGTGAAGGTAACTTTTGGCATGTTGACCTTCATCAGTCAAGGACTTGAATATAGAAGACAGACGAAAAAGTGCTGGACCAAAAAACTCAGCGGGTCACACATTCCAGGAGCAGAATTAGGCCACTCGGCCCATCAAGTCTTCTTCTCCGCCATTCAATCATGGCTGATCTGCAACGAGACCTGTTCGGCCTTGTACATCACCCATTGAAAGTAAGCATGCAGGTGCAGCAGCCATGATCATATTGAAAGGCTGTGCTAGTTCGAAGGGCCGAATGGCCTTCTGCACCGTCTTTCCCTCCTAACCCCATTCTCCTGCCTTCGGCCCATAACCCCTGACACCCGTTCAAAATCTAGAATCTGCCAATCTTCACCTTAATAATGTCCATTGTCTTGGCCTCCACAGCCTTCTGTGGCAATGAATTCCACAGATTCGCCACCGTCTGACGAAAGGATTTCATTAACGTCACCCATTCCTTCTCTCCAGAGATGCTGCCTGTCCCGAGTTACTCCAGCTTTTTGTGTCTATCTAAAGGAATTCCTCCTCAGCTCCTTCCTAAAGATATTAGATTTAGATTTAGAGTTAGATTTAGAGATACAGCGCAGAAACAGGCCCTTCGGCCCACCGGGTCCGCACCGCCCAGCGATCCCCGCACACTAACACTATCCTACACCCACTAGGGACAATTTTTACATTTGCCGAGCCAATTCATCTACAAACCTGCACGTCTTTGGAGTGTGGGAGGAAACCGAAGATCTCGGAGAAAACCCACGCAGGTCACGGGGAGAACGTACAAACTCCGTACAGACGGCGCCCGTAGTCTGGATCGAACCTGAGTCTCCGGCGCTGCATTCGCTGTAAGGCAGCAACTCTACTGCTGCGTCACCTACCAGCGTAGGTTCACGAGGTTAATCCCTGGGATGGAGGGACTGTCATATGAGGAAAGATTGGAAAATCTGGGCTTGTATTCACTGGAGGGACCACTGACAGGCTAAGTGAATCACATTGATTATCTTGTTACAATGTCAAGGGGTGGGATATATTAGGCAGCAAGTGAACAGTCAGTTCTTGAAGTTGACGTGTTGGATGCAGGAGAAATGGGCAGGAGTAAAGACCTGAGTGACTTTGACAAGGGCCAAATTGTTATGGCCAGACGACTGGGTCAGAGCATCTCTGAAACGGCAAGGCTTGTGGGGTGCTCCCGGTCAGCAGTGGTGAGTACCTACCAACAGTGGTCCGAGGAGGGACAAACCACAAACCGGCGACAGACAGGGTGTTGGGCGCCCAAGGCTCATCGATGCGTGAGGGCAACGAAGGCTATCCCGTCTGGTCCGAACCGACAGAAGGTCGACTGTGGCACAAGTCACGGAAAATGTTAATGGCGGTCACGGGAGGAATGTGTCACAATACACAGTGCATCGCACCCTGCTGTGTATGGGGCTGCACACGGAGGACCAACAGCATATTGGGCAGGTGGTCATAATGTTTTGGCTCATCAGCTCATAATGTTTTGGCTGATCGGTGTATACGGTATTGAGGGGAATTGATAGTATAAATGTAAAGGGTCTTGTACCTGGCGGAGTGTAATCAAGAACCAGAGGACATAGGTTTAAGATGAAAGGGGAAAGATTTAATAGGGACCCAAGGGCAACGTTTTCCACACAGAGGGTGGTGGGTGTATGGAATGAGTTGCCAGAGGAGGTAGGGACAATAGACAATAGGTGCAGGAGGAGGCCATTCAGCCCTTCGAGCCAGCACCGCCATTCAATGTGATCATGGCGGATCATTCTCAATCAGTACCCCGTTCCTGCCTTCTCCCCATACCCCCTGACTCCGCTATCCTTAAGAGCTCTATCTAGTTCTCTTTTGAATGCATTCAGAGAATTGGCCTCCACTGCCTTCTGAGGCAGAGAATTCCACAGATTCACAACTCTCTGACTGAAAAAGTATATCCTCATCTCAGTTCTAAATGGCCTACCCCTTATTCTTAAACTGTGGCCCCTGGTTCTGGACTCCCCCAACATTGGGAAAATGTTTCCTGCCTCTCACGTGTCCAACCCCTTAATAATCTTATATATTTCGATAAGATCCCCTCTCATCCTTCTAAATTCCAGTGTATACAAGCCTAGTCGCTCCAGTCTTTCAACATATGAAAGTCCCGCCATTCCGGGAATTAACCTAGTAAACCTACGCTGCACGCCCTCAATAGCAAGAATATCCTTCCTCAAATTTGGAGACCAAAACTGCACACAGTACTCCAGGTGCGGTCTCACTAGGGCCCTGTACAACTGCAGAAGGACCTCTTTGCTCCTATACTCAACTCCTCTTGTTATGAAGGCCAACATTCCATGGGCTTTCTTCACTGCCTGCTGTACCTGCACGCTTCCTTTCAGTGACTGATGCACTAGGACACCCAGATCTCGTTGTACGTGGAGCAACCAGTAGTATAATACTTCTCGTTGTACGTCCCCTTTTCCTAACTTGACACCATTCAGATAATACTCTGCCTTCCTATTCTTACCACAAAAGTGGATAACCTCACACTTATCCACATTAAACTGCATCTGCCATGCATCCGCCCACTCACACAACCTGTCCAAGTCACCCTGCAACCTCATAGCATCTTCCTCACAGTTCACACTGCCACCCAGCTTTGTATCATCATATGGACGTTTGGTCCATATCCCTCCAAACCTGTCCAATTAAAAGTGCCTGTCTAAATGTTTCTTAAAAGATGGGATAGTCCCAGCGTCAACTACCTCCTCTTGCAGCTTGTTCCATACACCCACCACCCCTCTGTGTGAAAAGGTCGCCCCTCACATTCCTTTTAAATCTTTTCCCATTCACCTTGAACCTATGTCCTCTGGTCCTCGATTCACCAACACTGGGCGGGACCCAGTACATCTACCTCTCCTTTTAGCTCAGACCCTCGAGCCCTGGTAACAATCTTCTGTCCCCTTTCCATCTTTGCTATAACATGGTGCCCAGGACTGAACGCAATATTCTAAGTGTGGTCTCACCAACGTCTTATACAACTGCAACTTGACCTCCCAACATCTATACTCAATACTCTGACTAATGAAGGCCAACTTGACAAACGCCTTTCTGACCACCTTATCTACCTGCGACTCCACCTTCAAGGAACCATGCACCTATACTCCTAGATCCCTCTGCTCTACACTACCCAGAGGCCTACCATTCACTGTGTAGGTCCTGCCTTTGTTCAACGCAACACCTCTCACTTCTCTGTATTAAATTCCATCAACCATTCCTCTGCCCACCTGGCCAATCGATCCAGATCCTGCTGCAATCGTTCACAACCATCTTCACCATCTGCAAAACAACTCACTTTTGTATCATCAGCAAACTTGCTAATCTTGTCCTGTATGTTCTCATCCAAATCATTGATGTAGATGACAAACAGTAACGGGCCCAGCACCGAACCCAGAGGCACACCACTAGTCACAGGCCTCCGGTCTGAGAAGCAACCTTCCACCATCACCCTCTGCTTCCTTCCATGGAGCCAATTTGCTATCCATTCAGCTTTCTCTCTTTGGATTCCTTGGGATCTAACCTTCCCAGGGATTCACGAGGTTAATCCCCAGAATGGCAGGACTGTCATATGAGGAAAGATTGGAAAGACTGGGCTTGTACTCACTGGAGTTTCGAAGGATGAGAGGGGATCTAATGGAGACGTATAAAATTATGAAAGGACTGGACAAGCTAGATGCAGGAAAAATGTTCCCAATGTTGGGGGAGTCCAGAACTAGGGGCACAGTCTGAGAATGAAGGGGAGGCCATATAAAACTGTGGAATTCTCTGCCACAGAAGTGCAATTCTCTGCCACAGAAGGTAGTTGAGGCCAGTTCATTGGCTATATTTAAGAGGGAGTTAGATGTGGCCCTTGTGGCTAAAGGGATCAGGGGGTATGGAGAGAAGGCAGGTACGGGATACTGAGTTGGATGATCAGCCATGATCATATTGAATGGCGGTGCAGGCTCGAAGGGCCGAATGGCCTACTCCTGCACCTATTTTCTATGTTTCTATGTGAGAAAAAAAAATCCACCCAGAGAGTTGTGAATTTGTGGAATTCTCTGCCACAGAGGGCAGTGGAGGCTAATTCACTGGATGGATTTAAAAGAGAGTTAGATACAGCTCTAGGGGCTAGCGGAATCAAGGGATATGGGGAGAAGGCAGGCACGGGTTACTGATTGTGGATGATCAGCCATGATCACAATGAATGGCGGTGCTGGCTTGAAGGGCCGAATGGCCTCCTCCTGCACTTATTTTCTATGTTTCCTGATCAGCCGACCATGCGGAACCTTGTCCAATGCTTTACTGAAGTCATATATACACAACTTTCTGCAATAATGCAGTTCCACTGGCTGCCCCTCTCTTCCCTCTGCCCCACCTGAATATGCACCCATTTCTGATTGTGCCCTTCCACCTATATTCTTTCCTTTGGCATCATCTTTTGCGCATGGTGGCGTGAGGGCCGCGGCGGCAGAGTTGCTGCCTTACAGCTCCAGGGTCCCGGGTTGGATCCTAACCACGGGCGCTGTCTGTACGGAGTTTGTACGTTCTCCCCGTGACCTGCGTGGGTTTTCTCCGAGATCTTCGGTTTCCTCCCGCACTCCAAAGACGTGCAGGTTTGCAGGTTAATTGGCCTGGTATAAAATGTAAAATTTGCCCCTCGTGCGTGTGTTTGTGTGTAGGGTAGTGTTAATGTACGGGGATGGGACTGGGTGGGCCGATGGGCCAGTTTCCACACTGTATCTCTGCACTAAAAAATCCGGCCCATCACGTCGACTCCGCCATTCAATCATGGCTGATCCATCTCTCCCTCCACACCCTATTCTCCTGCCTTCTCCCCATAACCCCTGATAACCCGCACTAGTCAAGAATCTATCCATCTCTTTTGCCTTCCTCTGACTTGGCCTCCACAGCCTTTTGTGGTAAAGAATTCCGCAGATTCACCGTGCCGTCTGATAAATGACGGCCATGCACAGAAACACGGACTGGATGGTTAAATGATCACTTGAAAATCCCTTCACGTTCCCGCCATTAGTTTAGTTTTTTAGTTTGGTTTAGAGGTACAGCGCGGAAACAGGCCCTTCGGCCCACCGGGTCCGCGCCGACCAGCGATCCCCGCACACTAACACTATCCTATACACACACCAGGGACAATTTACACGTACACCGAGCCAATTAGCCTACATACCTGCACGTCTTTGGAGTGTGGGAGGAAACCGAAGATCTCGGGGAAAACCCACGCAGGTCACGGGGAGAACGTACAAACTCCGTACAGACGGCGCCCGTAGTCGGGATCGAACCTGAGTCTCCGGCGCTGCATTCGCTGTAAGGCAGCAACTCTACCGCTGCGCCACCCTGACACCCTCAAATGCGGTCTTGCCAGCCTAGTCTTGCACAGCTATAACAATAGACAATAGACAATAGGTGCAGGAGGAGGCCATTCGGCCCTTCGTGCCAGCACCGCCATTCAATGTAATCATGGCTGATCATTCTCAATCAGTACCCCGTTCCTGCCTTCTCCCCATACCCCCTGATTCCGCTATCCTTAAGAGCTCTATCTAGCTCTCTCTTCGATCTGCAATCCGATCTGGAGAAGGGTCCCGGCCAGAAACGTCACCTGTCCATGTCCTTCCGAGATGCACGCATATGGAAGCAGGGATGGAATGCTGAGCTCTCTGACCTTTCCTGTCCTGGGCCTCCTCCACTGTCAGAGTCAGAACAAACGCAAACTGTAGGGACAGCGCCTCGTATAACGCTCGGGCAGCTTACAGTCCAGCCAGCACCCGTGGTCGGGATGGAACCCGGGTCTTCGGCGCTGTAAGGCAGCAACTCTACCGCTGCGCCAACGTGACCGCCCCATTTCCAGCGCATCTGGAACGATCTGCATTTATTTCACAAAAGGCAGGAACGGGGTACTGATTGAGAGTGATCAGCCATGATCGCATTGAATGGCGGTGCTGGCTCGAAGGGCTGCATGGCCTACTCCTGCACCGATTGTCTATTGTCTATTGTAACTCAGCGGGTCAGGCAGCATCTCAGGAGAGAAGGAATGGGTGACGTTTCGGGTCGAGACCCTTCTTCAGACTGAAGAAGGGTCTCGACCCGAAACGTCACCCATTCCTTCTCTCCTGAGATGCTGCCCGACCCGCTGAGTTACTCCAGCATTTTGTAAATAAATGCCTTCGATTTGTACCAGCATCTGCAGTTATTTTCTTACACTTACTGTGCTTGTTGCATGGATTATAGACAATGGACTGTGTTAAAGTCTCTGGTCTCTCGGGTTGAGATGGGCAATTGGGTTGGCATAGACAATAAACAATGGGTGCAGGAGGAGGCCATTCGTCCCTTTGAGCCAGCCCCGCCATTCACTGTGATCATGGCTGATCATCCACAATCAGTACCCCAGATTAGTCTGGGCAATCAGTACAGATCAATCCCCTTTCCCCTCGCCCAGGGTCAAACGTTTTAAAAAGCTCAGGATTCAACCACATTTTGTTCCTGTTTTAATTAAGATAGGCTTGGCTTCACCACTTTAGAGGTTGGCGATGCTCGGCCGAAAGTGTTTTCTCAGCCACCACCGCACACAGTCTGATAAACTCTATATTTGCATTCGCGCAGCCCAGCGGCGTCTGGGCAAACGTGTCAGCCGTCGTCCCGCAAAACAGGATCTGCTCCCGTCCCCTCCTCCCGCTCGGAGGGCGCCAGAGGTTCCCCGGCGAGAGTTCCCGAATCCGTCGGCGTTCCCGCCCGTTCCCGACCGGCGATCTCCGGCTCCATTTTGTTTTCCGCCAGGGGGCCGGGAACGGGGCCTAGCGCCTCGGGAGAAGCCTCCCGGCCGCCGGGGTCCTCTTTCCCTGCCGGCTCTCCGTCCTCGCCTGACCGGGCGTCCATTTTGTTTTCCGCCAGGGGGCCGGGAACGGGGCCTAGCGCCTCGAGGGAAGCCTCCCGGCCGCCGGGGTCCTCATTCCCTGCCGGCTCTCCGTCCTCCGGCGACGTGATTCCTTCCGGATCTGCCGCCGGCCGCTCTGGCTCGGGAGAGGGAGGCTCGGGAGGCTTCGGGCCTACCCGATCCGGCCCGTCGCTCTCCTCGCCGCCCTCCCCCGATCCCTCGGACTGCGGTCGTCCTCCGTCTGTGGCCCCGGCGGTTGCCGCGGCGACCACTTCGGCCCCGGCCTCTGGTCCCTCTTCCGTGGGGGGCCGAGGGTAGTCCAGCAGAGGGAGGGCCGGCTTTATCAGCTGGTGGCACATGGGGCAAGTCTTCTGCACGTACAGCCAGCGACGGAGGCAGGAGGAGTGGTAGTAATGGCCGCAGAAGGTCACCACAGCCGTCTTCATCACCTGTCGGGAAAATGCCACCGTTAATGCCACCGAGAAAACAGCCCTTCAAACCCACCGTGTTACACACCGGCCCACCCATGCCCATCAAGAAAGCTAAAGGCATGTTGGCCTTCATAATAGACAATAGACAATAGACAATAGGTGCAGGAGGAGGCCATTCGGCCCTTCGAGCCAGCACCGCCATTCAATGTGATCATGGCTGATCATTCTCAATCAGTACCCCGTTCCTGCCTTCTCCCCATACCTCCTGACTCCGTTATCCTTAAGAGCTCTATCTAGCTCTCTCTTGAATGCATTCAGAGAATTGGCCTCCATTACCTGAGAATTCCACAGATTCACAACTCTCTGACTGAAAGGGTTTTTCCTCATCTCAGTTCTAAATGGCCTACCCCTTATTCTTAAACTGTGGCCCCTGGTTCTGGACTCCCCCAACATTGGGAACATGTTTCCTGCCTCTAACGTTTCCAAACCCTTAATAATCTTACATATAACGAGAGGATTTGAGTACAGGAGCAAAGAGGTCCTTCTGCAGTTGTACAGGGCCCTAGTGAGACCGCACCTGGAGTATCGTGTGCAGTTGTTTGAGGAAGGACATCCTTGCTATTGAGGCAGTGCAGTGTAGATTCACGAGGTTTATTCCTGGGATGGCGGGACTGTCATATGAGGAAAGATTGGAAAGACTGGGCTTGTATTCACTGGAGTTTAGAAGGATGAGAGGGGACCTTATAGAGACATATAAAATTATAAAAGGACTGGACAAGCTCGATGCAGGAAAAATGTTCCCAATGTTGAGGGAGTCCAGAACAAGGGGTCCACAGTTTAAGGATAAGGGGGAAGTCTTTTAGGACCGAGATGAGAAAGTTTCTTTTCACACAGAGAGTGGTGAATCTGTGGAATTCTCTGCCACAGAAGGTAGTTGAGGCCAGTTCATTGGCTATATTTAGGAGGGAGTTAGATGTGGCCCTTGTGGCTAAAGGGATCAGGGGGTATGGAGAGAAGGCAGGTACGGGATACTGAGTTGGATGATCAGCCACGATCATATTGAATGGCGGTGCAGGCTCGAAGGGCCGATTGGCCTCCTCCTGCACCTATTGTCTATTGTCTATACTGAGTTGGATGATCAGCCATGATCACATTGAATGGCGGTACAGGCTCGAAGGGCCGAAAGGCCTCCTCCTGCACCTATTGTCTATGTTTCTATGTCCCGCTGAGAAGGCTCAAAGAAAGACCCTGTGATCACGACCCCCTTCTCCTGCCCCCCTTGCCCTCTTCCCCCCTGTGCCCACCCTGACCTGGTACCTGGTAGCAGATGGCACAGACGTCCCCGTGGTCGAGTATCTGCTGGGGGGTGGCCTGGGGAAGGGCGCTGATCTTCTTGGCGGCTTCCTGCCGCAGGAGGAAGCTGTTCCAGCCAGCCCGGGCACGGAGCCAGACGTTGAAGTAGGAGTGGACGATGATGACCGAGGCGCCCATCCAGTTCCACTCGCCCAGCAGCGACTCCAGCCCACCGTAGGCCACCACGCACACCGCCACGGCAAACTCCAGCGCCCGGCAGCCGCTGTTCACGTAGTAGATGATGTCCTCCAGGTCCTCAAAGGGCTCGCGGCGCAAGCTCTCCGCCAGGAAGAGCCCGTAGATGAAGAGGGTGCCCGACACCTGGAGGGGGGGAAGAGGCCTCAGCGTCACCGTCAGAGAGACCCTTCGGCCCAACCCCCACCGTGCCGACCCAAGTGCCCATCCAAACTGGAGATACCAGAGACTTTAACATGGTCCACGGCAACCCAAATGCCCATCTACACTGGAGACAAGAGACTTAAACATGGTCCGTGCCAACCCAAATGACCATCTACACTGGAGATACCAGACATTAACATGGTCTGTGCTACCCAAATGCCCACCTACACTGGTGATACCAGAGACTTTAACATGGTCTGTGCCATCCCAAATGCCCATCTACACTGGTGATACCAGAGACTTTAACATGGTCTGTGCCAACCCAAATGCCCATCTACACTGGAGATACCAGAGACTTTAACATGGTCTGTGCCAACCCAAATGCCCATCCACACTGGAGATACCAGAGGCTTTAACATGGTTCATGCTAACCCAATTCCAATCTACACTGGAGACAAGAGACTTTAACATGGCCTGTGCTGACCCAAATGCCCAAATCCACTCTACACTGGAGACAAGAGGCTTTAACATGGTTCGTGCCAACCCAATTGCCCATCCACACTGGAGATACCAGAGACATTAACATGGTCTGTGCCAACCCGAATGCCCATCCAAACTGGAGATACCAGAGACTTAAACATGGTCTGTGCCAACCCAAATGCCCATCTACACTCGAGATACCAGAGACTTTAACATGGTCTGTGCCAACCCAAATGCCCATCCAAACTGGAGATACCAGAGACTTTAACGTGGCCCGTGCCAACCCAAATGCCCATCAACACTGGAGACAAGAGACATTAACATGGCCCGTGCCAACCCAAATGCCCAAATCCACTCTACACTGGACAAGAGGCTTTAACATGGTTCGTGCCAACCCAAATGCCCATCCAAACTGGAGATACCAGAGATTTTAACATGGTTCGTGCCAACCCAAATGCCCATCTACACTGGAGATACCAGAGACTTTAACATGGTCTGTGCCAACCCAAATGCCCATCTACACTGGAGATACCAGAGGCTTAACATGGTCTGTACCAACCCAAATGTCATAGAAACATAGAAAATAGGTGCAGGAGGAGGCAATTTGGCCCTTCGAGCCAGCACCGCCATTCATTGCGATCACGGCTGATCATCCACAATCAGTAACCCGTGCCTGCCTTCTCCCCATATCCCTTGATTCCGCTAGCCCCTAGAGCTCTATCCAACTCTCTCTTAAATTCATCCAGTGAATCGGCCTCCATTGCCCTCTGTGGCAGAGAATTCCACAAATTCACAACTCTCTGGGTGAAAAAGTTTCTTCTCATCTCAGTTTTAAATGGCCTCTCCTTTATTCTTAGACTGTGTGTCCCCTGGTTCTGGACTCCCCCCAACATTGGGAACATTTTTCCTGCATCTAGCTTGTCCAGTCCTTGTACATGCCCGTCTACACTGGAGATACCAGTGGCTTTAATATGGTCCGTGCCAACCCAAACGCCCATCTCTACTGGAGACACCAGACACTGTAACATAGAACAGTACAGCACAGGAACAGGCCCTTCGGCCCAACCCCTCCATGCCGGCCCAATGCCGTTCTATATATCGGAGAGACCAGAGACTTTAACATGGTCCTTGCCAAGGCAAATGTACATCTAAACTGGAGACACCAGTGACTTTAAAATAGAACAGTACAGCTCAGGAATGGCTGCTTCGGCCGAACCCGACCGTGCCAACCCAATACCGCTCTGGTTTAGAGATAGAGTGCTGAAATAGGCCCTTCGGCCCTTCAAGTCCGCGCCGGCCAGCGATCCCCGCACACTAACACTATCCTACACACACACAAACACTATCCAACACACACACACTAGGGACAATTTAACAGTTTTTTACCAACGCCAATTAACCTACAAACCTGCACGTCTTTGGAGTGCAGGAGGAAGCCGAAGATCTCGGAGAAAACCCACGCGGGTCACGGGGAGAACGTACAAACTCCGTACAGACGGCACCTGTAGTCGGGATGGAACCCGGGTCTGCGGCGCTGCTATCGCTGTAAGGCAGCAACTCTACCGCTGAGCCACCGTGGCCGCGTGCGTTTTCTCCGAGATCTTCGTTTTCGTCCCGCATTGTGCGTCAAAGGGCTCGATCGTGTGCACGTTAAAGTCTCTGGTATCTCCAGCTACCAGTCTTGGTGCGTTTAGTTCAGTTTAGTTTAGAGACACAGCGCAGACACAGGCCCTTCGGCCCACCGAGTCCGTGCCGACCGACGATCCCCGCACACATTAACACTATCCTACACACACCAGGGTCAATTTACATTTACACTAAGCCAGTTAACCGCGTAGATAGAGTGGTCATAGCTTTGTAATTAGAGGACGTTCTTTTAGGAAGGAGATGCGGAGGAATTTCTTTAGTCAGAGGGTGGTGAATCTGTGGAACTCTTTGCCACGGCAGGCTGTGGAGGCCAAGACAGTGGATATATTTACGGCAGAGATAGATAGATTCTTGATTAGTACGGGTGTCAGGGGTTGTGGGGAGAAGGCAGGAGAATGGGGTTAGGAGGGAGAGATAGATCGGCCGTGATTGAATGGCGGAGTAGACATGATGGGCCTCATTCTACTCCGATTCCTTCTGACCGTATGACCCACGCACGTCTTTGGAGTGAGGGAGGAAACGTGGAGAAAACCCACGCGGGTCACGGGGAGAACGTACAAACTCCGCGCGGACAGCGTCCGCAGTCGGGATCGAACCCGTGTCTCCGGCGCTGGTAGGTGGGACTAGTGTCACCGCCACGCCACCGTGATTCAATTTGGAGAGGGGAGGGACGCAGTGTCTACCCGCCTCGCAACGCCGCGCCGCGCAACGCCCACCTGCAGGGATGTCAGGGCGCTGCTGGAGACGATGATGAGCAGCCAGAAGTCCATCTCAAAGAACTGCGCGATCTTGCAGGCCATGAAGCTGGGGAAGGCCAGCAGGAAAAGGCACATGGTGACGGCCCGGAAATGCTTCCACACGCTCCTGGCAGAGGGAGAATACAAAGCACGGGACAAGAAGGTGAGCGAGAGGAACGGGCACGCTCGCGACGCAAGGCATGGGCATGGGCAGCTCGCTGAAGGTGGCAGCACCAGGAGATGGCGCGGTGCAGAAGGCACACGCCACGCATTGCAAGAGAGAGTGAGATGTAACTCTTACGGGGAAAGGTAGTAGCCCCAGTTAGGAAGTTTTTATTTCACAAAATGCTGGAGTAACTCGAGCATGACCCTTCGAGCCAGCACCACCATTCAATGTGATCATGGCTGATCATTCTCAATCAGTACCCCGTTCCTGCCTTCTCCCCATACCCCCTGACTCTGCTATCCTTAAGAGCTCTATCTAGCTCTCTCTTGAATGCATTCAGAGAATTGGCCTCCACTGCCTTCTGAGGCAGAGAATTCCACAGATTTACAACTCTCTTGACTGAAAACGTTTTTCCGCATCTCCGTTCTAAATGGCCTACCCCTTATTCTTAAACTGTGGCCCCTGGTTCTGGACTCCCCCAACATTGGGAACATGTTTCCTGCCTCTAACGTGTCCAACCCCTTAATAATCTTATATGTTTGTTGGCCGGTGTGGGGGAGTTGGGCCGTAGGGCCTGTTTTCAAAACCGTATCACTCTATGACTCCATGACAAAAAAGCTTTATACTGTACCTCGCTCGGTACATGTTTGAGATTGACTTCAGTTTACTGTCACGTGTACCGAGGTACAGAGAAAAGCTTTTGTTGCGTGCTAACCAGTCAGCGGAAAGACAACGCATGATTACAATCGAGCCATCCACAGTATGTCGATAAATGATAAGGGAAAAATGTGAATGATGTTTAATGCTGATTGGTACGGGTGTCAGGGGTTATGGGGAGAAGGCAGGAGAACGGGGTTAGGAGGGAGAGATAGATCAGCCACGGTTGAATGGCGGAGTAGACTTCATGGGCCGAATGGCCTGATTCTACTCCTATCACTTATGATCTTATGAATAAAGTCCTTGTCAAAGATAGACACAAAAAGCTTGAGTAACTCAGTGGGTCGGACAGCATCTCTGGAGAAAAGGAATAGGTGACGTTTCGGGTTGAAACCAAGTCCAGTTCAGTATATTGTCACGTGTACCGAGGTACAGTGAAAAGCTTTTTGTTGTATGCTAACCGGTCAGCGGAAAGACAATACATGATTACAGTCGACCCATTCACAGTATGCAGATGCACGATAAGGGAATAACGTTTAGTGCGAGGTAAAGCCAGCAAAGTCCGATCACGGATAGTTCGAGGGTCTCCAATGAGGTAGATAGTAGTTCAGGACCACTCTCTGGTTGTGGTAGGATGGTCCAGTTGCCTGATAACAGCCGGGAAGAAACTGTCCCTGAATCTGGAGGTGTGCGTTTCCACACTTCTGTACCTCTTGCCTGATGGGAGAGGGGAGAAGAGGGAGTGGCCGGGATGAGACTGGTCCTTGATTGTGCTGCTGGCCTTGCCGAGGCAGCGTGGGGTGTAGATGGAGTCAGTGGAAGGGAGGTTGGTTTGTGTGATGGTCTGGGCTGCGTCCGCAATTCACTGCAATTGCAAAGTCAACATTGGAGCCCTTTGAAACAAAGAAACGTGGAAAATAGGTGCAGGAGTAGGCTATTCAGCCCTTTGAGCCAGCACCGCAATGCAATATGTTCATGTCTGATCATGCAGAATCAGTACCCCGTTCCTGCTTTCTCCCCATAATCCCTTGATTCCGTTAGCCCCGGGAGCTCAATCTAACTCCCTCTCTGGCCTGTCGAAACCGCACAAAAGGACTCAAGGTGGTCTCATGGGCAGCCATCTTGCACCAAGCAAGGCACAAGGTGCCGGGGGAACTCCAGCGGGACACGGTGGGTGGGGGGGTGGGACGACAACGGGGTGAACGGACCGAGGGCCTCGGACAGCCGACCCACCTGTTCCGGGAGGCGCCCAGCGCCAGCACGATGGGGTCGGCGATCTCCAGCATGGACTGCAAGATGGAGGCCACGATGATGAACAGGATGATGCTGAGCAGGAAGGTGCGCTGGAGAACGTGCAGGTTGATCAGGTCCGTCTGCAGAGCCAGCAGCAGAAACGTCACCCCCTCCGTCACTCCCCTGTGCAGGAGAGAGAGAGAGAGAGAGAAACATAGAAGCAGGGGGAGGCCATTCGGCCCTTCGAGCCAGCACCGCCATTCATTGTGATCATGGCAGATCATCCACAATCAGTAACCCGTGCCTGCCTTCTCCCCATATCCCTTGATTCCTCTAGCCCATAGAGCTCTATCTAACTCTCTCTTAAATCCATCCAGTGAATTGACCTCCACTGCCCTCTGTGGCAGAGAATTCCACAAATTCACAACTCTGGGTGAAAAAGTTCCTTCTCACCTCAGTTTTAAATGGCTTCCCCTTAATTCTTAGACTGTGGCCCCTGGTTCTGGGCTCGCCCAACACTGGGAACATGTTTCCTGCCTCTAACGTGTCCAACCCCTTAGTAATCTTATACGTTTCGATAAGATCCCCTCTCACCTTCTAAATTCCAGTGTATCATCCAGCGGTCGGTGGCCTGCATTTTTCCTGCATCGAGCTTGTCCAGTCCTTTTATAATTTTATACGTCTCTATAAGATCCTCTCTCATCCTTCTAAACTCCAGTGAATACAAGCCCAGTCTTTTCAACCTTTCCTCATATGACAGTCCCGCCATCCCAGGGGATTAATCTCGTGAACCTACGCTGCACTGCCTCAATTACAAGGATGTCCTTCCTCAAATTAGGAGACCAAAACTGTACACAATACTCCAGATGTTACCAGGGCCGTATACAACTGCAGAAGGACCTCTTTACTCCTATAGTGAGAGAGAGCTTGAGGCGAATCGAGAATTAAGAGTCTAGAGACAAGAGTGTTTCACTGTCGTGTGTCCCAGATAGAACAATGAAATTCTTACTTGCTACAGCACAGCAGAATATGTGACAAAAGAACACTGTAAATAATAATAATAATAATAAGTCTATTGTAGTTCAGAGCGTATTTGAGGTTGTTGTGTTTAATAGCCCGATGGCTGTAGGGAAAAAGCTGTTCCTGAACCTGGACGTTACCTGTATCTTCTTCCCGATGGCAAGGGTGATATGAGAGCGTGGCCAGGGTGGCGTGGGTCTCTGATGATGCCAGCTGCCTTTAGACAATATAGGTGATAAGGAATAGGAGTGGAATTAGGCCATTCGGCCCATCAAGTCTACTCCGCCATTCAATCATGGCCGATCTATCTCTCCCTCCCAACCCCATTCTCCTGCCTTCTCCCCGTAACCCCTGACACCCATACTAATCAAGAATCTATCAATCTCTGCCTTAAAAATATCCACTGACTTGGCCTCCACAGCCCTCTGTGGCAATGAATTCCACAGATTCACCACCCTCTGACTAAAGAAATTCCTCCGTATCTCGCTTTTAAAGGTACCTCCTTTCATTCTGAGGCTGTGCCCTCTGGCTCTAAGCTCTCCCACGAGCAGAAACATCCTCCGCTCGTCCACTCTATCCAGGCCTTTCACTGAATCCCACCTGCCTGCATTCGGCCCGTACACCTGCTTTCAACAGAGAGTTAGATTTAGCCCTTTGGGCTAACGGAATCAAGGGATAAGGGGAGAAAGCAGGAACGAGGTACTGATTTTCGACGATCAGCCATGATCGTGTTGATACTGCCACTGCACAGCACAGCCGATGAGGTTTACCTGGGGAGTGATTATTGCTTATTGAAACGTGGGTGGTGCAGCGGTAGAGTTACTGCCTTACAGCGCTAGCAGCTAGGCTTGTATACACTGGAATTTAGAAGGATGAGAGGGGATCTTATCGAAACATATAAGATTATTAAGGGGTTGGACACGTTAGAGGCAGGAAACATGTTCCCAATGTTGGGGGAGTCCAGAACAAGGGGCCACAGTTTAAGAATAAGGGGTAGGCCATTTAGAACGGAGATGAGGAAAAACTTTTTCACTCAGAGAGTTGTAAATCTGTGGAATTCTCTGCCTCAGAAGGCAGTGGAGGCCAATTCTCTGAATGCATTCAAAAGAGAGCTGGATAAAGCTCTTAAGGATAGCGCTGTGCCAACGCGCCTGCTGTTGAGACATGCCGAATGTCAGATGAAACTGGGACTATCACAACGTTTGAGAAACAATTGGACAGAGACAATGGATGGGATAGTTTTGAAGGGATATGGACCACACATGGGCAGGTGGGACTAGTGTAGATGGGGCATGTTGGTCGGCATGGGCCGGTTGGGCCAAAGGGCCTGTTTCCATCAAAGGTAGACACAGTTTAAGAATAAGGGGTTGGCTATTTAGAACGGAGATGAGGAAAAGCTGTGGAATGAGGTTGTGTGAGTGGGCGGATGCTGTAAATCTGTGGAATTCTCTGCCTCAGAAGGCAGTGGAGGCCAATTCTCTGAATGCATTCAAGAGAGAGCTAGATAGAGCTCTTCAGGATAGCGGAGTCAGGGGGTATGGGGAGAAGGCAGGAACGGGGTACTGATTGAGAATGATCAGCCATGATCACATTGAATGGTGGTGCTGGCTCGAAGGGCCGAATGGCCTCCTCCTGCACTTATTGCCTATTGTCTATAAAATGCTGGAGCAACTCAGCAGGTCAGGCAGCATCTCTGGAGAGAAAGAATGGGTGACGTTTCGGGTCGAGACCCTTCTTCAGACTGATGTCAGGAGAGGGGGGTGGAACAGAGATAGAATGTAGTCAGAGACAGTAAGACTGGTGGGGGAACTGGGAAGGGGGAGGGGATGGAGAGAGAGAGTGGAAGCAGGGACTACCTGAAGTTAGAGAAGTCAATGTTCATACCGCTGGGGTGTCAGCCAACCGCGGAATATGAGGTGCTGTTCCTCCAATTTGCGCTAGGCCTCACTCTGACAATGGGGGAGGCCCAGGGCAGAAAAGGTCAGATTGGGAATGGGGAGGGGGAGTTGAAGAACGTGGCCCTGTTTCCATGCTGTGTGACTATGACCCAGGCTCTCCGCCCCCTCCCCTCCCCCCCACCGCCCCCTCCCCCCCCTCCCTCCCTCGCCTTACCTGTGCATGAGGTTGCCGTTGAGGAAGCCGGTGTAACCCTGCAGGTAGAACTTGCAGAGGGCGAGTAGGCCGAGCGAGAGGCGGGAGACTGCGAAGGTCAGGCCCAGCATGGAGAACGGCGTCACGCAACAGCCCGCCACGCTGTCAGGGAGGTCAAAGGGGAAACGGTCAACGAGGAGGCTCCAGCGGCTCCAAATCCAAAGGGAAGCAGGCGTGATTTTTACACCTCGCGCTGCCTCGGCAAAGCCAGCAGCACAATCAAAGGACCAGTCTCACCCCAGCCTCTCCCTCTTCTCCCCTCTCCCATCGGGCAAAAGGTACAGAAGTGTGGAAACGCACACCTCCAGATTCAGGGGCAGTCTCTTCCCGGCTGTTATCAGGCAACTGAACCGTCCTACTACAACCCAGAGAGAGGTCCCGAGCTTCTATCTACCTCTTGGGTCTCCAGACTTTTCTGGCTTTACCTTGCACTAAACGTCACTCCCTCATCAATCTAGAGTGTAGTTCCGATCTTCCAACCAACCCCAGTGTGGCCTTCTCATCTTTTTTTTAAAAACGGTCATAAGGCCATAGGTGAGGGGAGCAGAATTAGGCCATTCGGCCCATCAAATCTACTCCACCATTCAATCTTTCCCTCCTAGCCCTGAGAATCCCTATACTTCTCTGTCTACTCCCTATCACTCCTAAAGGGACAAACACATTCCATTCCCAATGATAACATTTCTACCACAAGCATCCATCTTACTGCTTTCTACTGAAAATAAGCATCCATTTTATATTAGCTAATAGCATAGATTCTCAACCCCATTCTCCTACCTTCTCCCCATAACCCCTGACACCCGTACTAATGAGGAATCTATCTACCTCTACCATAAATATATCCACTGACTTGGCCTCCACAGCTTTCTGTGGCAAAGAATTCCACAGATTCACCAACCTTCTGATAAAAGAAACTTAACCTGCACTTTTGATTGATTGAAAAAATGCAGAATGGAAACAGGCCCTTCGGCCCATCGAGTCCACGCTGACCATCGATCACCCGCTCCGTGTCATTTCACGTCTTCAATCTCCACACGATCGGGGAACTTCACAGCGGCAGATTTAACCTACAAACCCTATTGAGGGCGTACAGCGTAGGTTCACTAGGTTAATTCCCGGAATGGCGGGACTGTTGTACCTTGTAAGACTGGAGCGACTAGGCTTGTATACACTGGAATTTAGAAGGATGAGAGGGGATCTTATTGAAACATATAAGATTATTAAAGGATTGTAGTAACAGGATCGTTCCGAGTCAGCATGGATTTACGAAAGGGAAATCATGCTTGACTAATCTTCTGGAATTTTTTGAGGATATAACCAGGAAAATTGACAGGGGAGAGCCAGTGGATGTGGTGTACCTCGACTTTCAGAGATTAGTGGGCAAAATTAGAGCACATGGTATTGGAGGTAGGGTACTGACATGGATAGAAAATTGGTTGGCAGACAGAAAGCAAAGAGTGGGGATAAATGGATCCCTTTCAGAATGGCAGGCCGTGACTAGTGGGGTACCGCAAGGCTCGGTGCTGGGACCGCAGCTATTTACAATATACATCAATGACTTGGATGAAGGGATTAAAAGTACCATTAGCAAATTTGCAGATGACACAAAGCTGGGTGGCAGTGTGAACAGTGAGGAAGATGCTATGAGGTTGCAGGGTGACTTGGACAGGTTGTGTGAGTGGGCGGATGCTGTAAATCTGTGGAATTCTCTGCCTCAGAAGGCAGTGGAGGCCAATTCTCTGAATGCATTCAAGAGAGAGCTAGATAGAGCTCTTAAGGATAGCGGAGTCAGGGGGTATGGGGAGAAGGCAGGAACGGGGTACTGATTGAGAATGATCCGCCATGGTCACATTGAATGACGGTGCTGGCTCGAAGGGCCGAATGGCCTCCTCCTGCACCTATTGTCTATTGTTTATCCCTTAATAATCTTATATGTTTCAATAAGATCCCCTCTCATCCTTCTAAATTCCAGTGTATACAAGCCTAGTCGCTCCAGTCTTTCAACATATGACAGCGCCGCCATTCCTGGAATTAACCTAGTAAACCTACGCTGCACTCCCTCAATAGCAAGAATATCCTTCCTCAAATTTGGAGACCAAAACCACACACAGTACTCCAGGTGCGGTCTCACTAGGGCCCTGTACAACTGCAGAAGGACCTCTTCGCTCCTCGACTCAACTGGTCGGCATTGAGTCGTTGGGCTGAAGGGCCTGTTCCCACGCTGTGTGACTCAATGTTGGTCGGCATAAGTGAGCTGGGCTGGACGGCTCCTATGACTTTTTGTTTAGTTTGGTATTAGAAACACATCGTGGAAACAGGCCCTTCGGACCACTAGATCGGCACTGACCAGCACATTAACCAAGCCAATTGACCTACAAACCTGCGCGCCTTTGGAGCGTGGGACGAAACAGGAACCATAGGAGAAAACCCAACGCAGGTCACGGGGAGAAAGTACAAACCAAAGACACTAGAGGAGCAAGATAGACCACTCGACCCTAAAAACCGTAGTACGTCACGGCGGCCATTTTAGTAGGCAGAAACTTGCAGGAACATTTAAAAAGAAAAATTACAAAAATCTGTGAATTAATTAGATATATTCTGCATTTTAATGGTATCATCACACATACTGTTCCCCCAAAACACTGATTACACTACGAGAGGCGGGTTTTGCCTACTAAAATGGCGGACGTTACACTCCTTTGCGTACTACATTTCAGTACGGGCGATTTCAACGGAGTGGTCCATCATGCTCCTTTAGTATCTTTGGTACAAACTCAATAGACAATAGGCAATAGACAATAGACAATAGACAATAGACAATAGGTGCAGACTCCGTACAGACAGCACCCGTAGTCGGGATGGAACCCGGGTCTCTGGCGCTGTGAGGCAGCCACTCTACCGCCGCGCCACCGCGCCGCCTAGGACGAGTCCGCTAGTTTTCAAGAAGGGAAGACAAGGTGGGTGGGGGGGGGGGGGGGGGGGTGGAGTTGAACTGTACCTGGTGAGAAAGACGAAGACCAGGCCCTCGTTGGGAGCGTGCGACTTGCTCCTGGAGCTGAGGTACGAGTAGAACTCGGAGGCAAACAGCGCCAGCCAGAAGGTGGTGAACAGCACGGGCACGGCAAACTGGTTCCACAGTACGATGCCCAAGCCCAGGAACCCGTACAGCTCGCTCTCCTGCACACAAACCACAAGCAGCCAACATCCTTAGCAGTATAACATGGACGTTCTCCACGGCAGAGGTAGATCGATTCTTGATTAGGTACGGGCGTCAGGGGTTACGGGGAGAAGGCAGGAGAATGGGATATGAGGAGAAAGCAGGAACGGGGTACTGATTGTGGATGATCAGCCATGATCATATTGAATGGTGGAGCTGGCTCGAAGGGCCGAATGGCCTCCTCCTGCACCTATTTTTTTAGCTGTTTCTATGTTTCCTCGTCTGAAAGGGGATCTTATTGAAACATATAAGCCAGCACCCCCATTCAATGTGATCATGGCTGATCATTCTCAATCAGTACCCCGTTCCTGCCTTCTCCCCATACCCCCTGACTCCGCTATCCTTAAGAGCTCTATCTAGCTCTCTCTTGAATGCATTCAGAGAATTGGCCTCCACTGCCTTCTGAGGCAGAGAGTTCCACAGATTCACAACTCTCTGACTGAAAGTTTTTCCTCATCTCCGTTCTAAATGGCCTACCCCTTATTCTTAAACTGTGGCCCCTTGTTCTGGACTCCCCCAACATTGGGAACATGTTTCCTGCCTCTAACATGTCCAACCCCTTAATAATCTTATATGCTTCGATAAGATCCCCTCTCATCCTTCTAAATTCCAGCGTATACAAGCCGAGCCGCTCCAGTCTTTCAACATACCACAGTCCCGCCATTCCGGGAATTAACCTAGCAAACCTACGCTGCACGCCCTCAATAGCAAGAATATCCTTCCTCAAATTTGGAGACCAAAACTGCACACAGTACTCCAGGTGCGGTCTCACTAGGGCCCTGTACAACTGCAGAAGGACCTCTTTGCTCCTATACTCAACTCCTCTTGTTATGAAGGCCAACATTCCATTGGCTTTCTTCACTGCCTGCTGTACCTGCATGCTTCCTTTCAGTGACTGATGCACTAGCACACCCTGATCTCGTTGTATGTCCCATTTTCCTAACTTGACACCATTCAGATAATAATCTGCCTTCTTATTCTTACCACCAAAGTGGATAACCTCACAGTACAGTCGCACGGAAGTATATTCTAGGACAGCACACTCCACTGCCAACTCTCTTTTCAAGTCTCTGCAAATATCAGGTGTAGTCATACAGTGTGGAAACAGGCCCTTCGGCCCAGCTTGCCCACGTCGAACCAACATGACCCATCTACCCTTGTCCCACCAGTGGGTGGCACTGTGGCGCAGCGGGACTTGTGGATCTAGGCTACAGGGAGAGTTTGAGTCATCCGAGACAATATATCTTGGAGCACAGGAGGATGATGGATAATCTTATAGAGGTGTCCTACCTGCACGATCTCTCGGTAGGCCGACTTGGCCAGGTAGAACGGCACAAACAAGTTGCAGAGGAGGAAGTAGATCACCTCGAAGATGGTGAAGATGGAGGAGAGCTTGTTGAGGAAGAGGAGGATGCCCAGAGGCACCATGCAGAGCCGGGCCATCAGGGGGAGCAGGTGAGCACTGAACACCCACATCGTCTTGGACCTCATGAAGTAGGTGCAGAGAATGGAGACCAGGAGCTGACCTGGGGAGGAACAAATAGACAATAGACAATAGGTGCAGGAGGAGGCCATACGGCCCTTCGAGCCAGCACCGCCATTCAATGTGATCATGGCTGACCATTCACAATCAGTACCCCGTTCCTGCCTTCTCCCCATACCCCCTGACTCCGCTATCCTTAAGAGCTCTATCTAGCTCTCTCTTGAATGCATTCAGAGAATTGGCCTCCACTGCCTTCTGAGGCAGAGAATTCCACAGATTCACAACTCTCTGACTGAAAAAGTTTTTCCCTCATCTCTGTTCTACATGGCCTACCCCTTATTCTTAAACTGTGGCCCCTGGTTCTGGACTCCCCCAACATCGGGAACATGTTTCCTGCCTCTAATGTGTCCAATCCCTTAATAATCTTATGTTTCAATAAGATCCCCTCTCAGACGAGGAAACATAGAAACAGCTAAAGAATAGGTGCAGGAGGAGGCCATTCGGCCCTTCGAGCCAGCTCCGCCATTCAATGTGATCATAGCTGATCATCCACAATCAGTACCCCGTTCCTGCTTTCTCCTCATATCCCTCGATTCCGTTAGCCCTAAGTTAAATCTAACTCTCTCTCTTGAAAACATCCAGAGAATTGGCCTCCACTGCCTTCTGTGGCAGACAATTCCACAGATTCACAACTCTCTGGGTGAAAAAGTTTTTCCTCATCTCCGTTCTAAATGGCCTACCCCTTATTCTTAAACTGTGGCCCCTGGTCTCTGGACTCCCCCAACATTGGGAACATGTTTCCTGCCTCTAACGTGTCCAATCCTGTAAGATCGAAGTTAAGATTGAATCCCTTTAGGATTCACAAGGAGTGAATTTCCAGGTAGGGTTGGCAACTGTCCCTTATTAGCCTGGACATCCCGTATTTTGGGTGAAATTAGTTTGTCCCGTACGGGACCGCCCTTGTCCCATATTAGTAGGGTTGCCAACTTCCTCACCGCCCCATGCTACCTCACCAAACCAGCGGCCACGTGCTCCTGCTCCACCAATGGTGGCTGCCCGGGCCGAGAGGCGGGTTGCTAGGCAACCTCCGTCAGGCGGCGCCCGGGCCTCCGAACCTAGACTGTCCGCAACTAAAACGTTGAAACCTAGAGTGTTGGGACCTAAACTGTCGGGACCCACAGCATCGGTGTGTAGGTCCGGGGGGGGGCGCTGTTGGCGAAGACAGTTTAGGGGCCCCGACCGTTCAGGCCCCGACAGTTCAGGTCCCGACAGTTCAGGTCCCCTGACAGTTCAGGTCCCGACAGTTCAGGTCCCGACAGTTCAGGCCCCGACAGTTCGGGTCCCGACAGTTCAGGTCCCGACAGTTCAGGTCCCGACAGTTCAGGTCCCGACAGTTCAGGACCCCTCTGTCACCTCACACGCCCCATCCACGGTAGCACCACCACCCCACGTGAAATGGCGGTGCGGACCAAAGGTACTAGAGGAGCACCTACACTGAAATGCAGTACGCAAAGGAGCATGACGTCTGCCATTTTAAACCCGCCGTTCGCTCTGCCTCTCGCAGTGTAATCAGTGTTTTGGGGGAACAGTATGTGTGATGATGATACCATTAAAACGCAGAATATATCTCATCTGTCAATTTGTTATTTTTCTTTTAATATGTTTCTGCACGTTTTCGCCTACTAAAATGGCCGCCGTGACGCACTACGGTTGTTAGGGTCGAGTGGTCTATCTTGCTCCTCCAGTACCTTTGGCGCAGAGTGCCTACCCGTTAGCGTGCTGACAAAGCGCTGGAGAGCCGCCAGGTTCAGGTACACAGCTCCGACGTAGCCAGACTCCATCTCCATCAGCACGTAGTCCCTTTAGGAGAGAACAGAGGAGGTTTACAAGAATTATCCCAGGAATCAGTGGGGCTAGCATATGACGAGCATTTGACGGCACTGGGCCTGTGCTCGCTGGAGTTTAGAAGGTTGGGGGGGGGGGGTGACCACGTTGAAACTTAGGGAACACTGAAAGGCCCAGATAGAGCGGATGTGGAGAGGATGTTTCCATTGAGGTGGGAGAGTGCGAATCTGTGGAGATCATTGCCACGGAAGAATGTGGAGGCCAAATCAATGGAGGTTTTAAAGGCGGAGGTCGACAGATTCTTCATTAGTAGTTCAGGGTGTCAGCGGTTACGATACGATAATACTTTATCGTCAGATCGAGTCTAAAATTTTTCTTGCTTCTCAGCAGCTCCACTTGCAACATCAACAAAGACAAAGAATGAAAGACAAGAAACGAGGATACATATACTCACCATAACATTACAATCACAAATGACAATAGACAAGGACGACCCATTCAACATACATTTGATCTGGGATTAACTCCTAAGCTTAGTTTCAATAGACAATAGGTGCAGGAGGAGACCATTCGGCCCCTTCGAGCCAGCACCGCCGTTCAATGTGATCAGGGCTGATCATCCACAATCAGGATTGACTGGTGCACAAAAGAGTGCTTCAGTCTAACCCTTATTAAATCTTGGAACTCCCCCCTGTACGTCCGATTTGATGGTAACAATTCGTATTCACTGTTCGGGACATGGTTGGGGCGAGAGACGATGCTGTTGGCCAACCTTAGCACGTCATTGTGGTCGGCTGATTATAGACAGACAATAGGTGCAGGAGTAGGCCATTCGGCCCTTCGAGCCAGCACCACCATTCAATATGATCATGGCTGATCATCCAACTCAGTATCCCGTACCTGCCTTCTCTCCATACCCCCTGATCCCTTTAGCCACAAGGGCCACATCTAACTCCCTCTTAAATATAGCCAATGAACTGGCCTCAGCTACTCTCTGTGGCAGAGAATTCCACAGATTCACCACTCTCTGTGTGAAAAAAACGTTCTCATCTTGGTCCTAAAAGACTTCCCCCTTATCTTTAAACTGTGACCCCTTGTTCTGGACTTCCCAAAATTCGGGAACAATCTTCCTGCATCCAGCCTGTCCAACCCCTTAAGAATTTTGTAAGTTTCTATAAGATCCCCCCCTCAATCTTCTAAATTCCAGCGAGTACAAGCCGAGTCTATCCAGTCTTTCTTCATATGAAAGTCCTGCCATCCCAGGGATCAATCTGGTGAACCTTCTCTGTACTCCCTCTATGGCAAGACTGTACTCCCTCTATGGCACTCCCTCTACTGTGCAGCGATCCAGCACTCACCTGCAGGTGTGGTGTCCGGCGTAGAGTAGCAAGGCAGTCAGCAGGTACACGTAGATTTTCACCAGGTGCTGGAGGGGCAACACAAGGACCACCGTGGCCAGGAGATGACCTGCGGATACAGGAGGCAAAACAAAGCTCAGCTGGGGCGTTGCAGCGGTGGGGTTACCGGTCAAAGCGCCAGAGACCCGGGTTCCATCCTGACTACGGGCGCTGTCCGTACGGAGTTTGCACATTCTCCCCACGACCTGCGTGGGTTTTCTCCGGGTGCTCCAGTTTCCACCCACACTCCAAAGACGTTACTAGGTTAATTCCCGGAATGGCGGGACTGTCGTAAGACTGGAGCGACTAGGCTTGAATACACTGGAATTTAGAAGGATGAGAAGGGATCTTATCGAAACGTATAAGATTATTAAGGGGTTGGATACATTAGAGGCAGGAAATATGTTCCCAATGTTGGGGAGTCCAGACCAAGGGGCCACAGTGGCTGCTTTGACAGTCCGGAGTCGCCTTCCAGAAGGAAGTGCTTCGAAGAGTTTGTGGCCAGGGTGAGAGGGGTCAGAGATGATCTTGCCCGCTCGCTTCCTGGCCCTTTCAGTGTACAGTTCGTCAATGGGGGGGAAGGTTGCAGCCAACAACCTTCTCAGCTGTGCGAACGATCCGTTGCAGCCTCCGGATGTCGTGCTTGGTCGCTGAGCCAAACCCGACCATGATGGAGAAGGTGAGGACGGACTCTACGATGGCAGTATAGAATTGGACCATCATTGCCTGTGGCAGATTGTGTTTCCTCAGTTGCCGCAGGAAGTACATCCTCTGTTGGGCCTTTTTGACTGTGGAGTCGATGGTGGCCTCCCATTTAAGGTCCCTGGAGATGATGGTTCCAAGGAACTTAAACGACTCCACAGATGTGACTGTGGTGTTGTTGATGGTGAGTGGGGGGGAGTGGAGGGGAGTGGAGTGGAGGGGAGGGGAGGGGAGGGGAGGGGAGGGGAGGGGAGGGGAGGGGAGGGGAGGGAGGGGAGGGGAGGGGAGGGGAGGGGAGGGGGAGGGGAGGGGAGGGAGGGGAGGGGAGGGGAGGGGAGGGGAGGGGAGGGGAGGGGAGGGAGAGCTCTCCGAAAGTCTACAATCAGTTCCAGGGTGTTAAGAGCATTGAGCTCCAAGTTGTTTCGATGGCACCAGGACGCCAGAACTTACCCAGGTAGTAGATATTCCAACAGGACGTACTTGTACTTGAGGAGCATCTCCTCATTCCTGGCCTGGATCTGCTCGGCAAAGTGACCCACGTCCCACTTGTAGAGCAGGTCCAGCAGCACGAGGCTGGGCACCCTCAGGGCCACGTTGGCCACTGTCTCTGCCAGCGGCATCCTTCCCGCTCGGCCGCTCCCTCCCACCGCCCTCTCCCCTCCCCTCCCCTCCCCTTCCCCGCCTGTGTTCTCAGGCCTGCCACCTGCACCACCTGCCTTCACAGTCTGCCCCGGGTATATCAATGGCCACACTCACTGCGCACCCCATCAAGTGACGGTTTAGCTTCTGTGAATCCCCTTCTCCCCCCTCCCCCCTTCTCCAATCCTCCCCCCTTCTACAATCCTCTCCCCTCCTCTCCCCACTCCCCACTCCTTGAGAGAAAACCAACACTCCTCTCTAACCCACACACATCCCCCGTCTGAGACTGTTCGGTAAACCACCCCTCATTCCAGCAAAGTGGCTGCTCGCCGTTCAGCTTCGGTAGACCCCACCCACCCCCCTCGCCAGGTGGTCAACTCCTCTCACCACTTTGACTGTCCACCAGAGGTGTGACCACTCCTGTCACTCAGACTCACTGCTCCCCCCTCTCCACTCTCACCACTCGCCCAGTCCGTCCCTCCCTGTTCAAGGAGCCCACTGACCCAACACAACAGCGGCACAACCTCCTTCCCCAATCCCTCCTTGGTCCACAATTCTCTCTCTCTCTCTCACACACACACAAACACTGGCCCCTGTATCTCCACTGCTCTCAGTATCCCACCAGCTCCCTTCAAACCTCCCCCACCCACCCAGTCTCCCAGATCCTTCCTTCCCTCACTCTCTCTCTCTCTCACTTACCCCTCCTTCCCCCCCCCTCTCACAACCCTCCTCACGCCCCTCACACGGTCCCCTCTTCACACTGCTCCTATCCCCCTCTATCACACATACTCAGTCACACACAGACTCCCCCTTCCCCGTCCCTCCCTGAGCCCCCTCACCCCCCCGTGCCCTCTCACCCCCCTCCCGTGCCCTCTCACCCCTCCCCGTGCCCTCTCACCCCCCGTGCCCTCTCACCCCTCCCCTCTCACCCCTCCCTGTGACCCCTCACCCCCCCTGTGCCCTCACCCCTCCTTTCCCTCTCTCCTTCCTTTCTTCCTCCTTCCTTCCCCTCTAACTCTCTCTCACACCCCCTTCCTTAACTCCTCCTTCTCCCTTTCCCTTTCCCCCCCTTTTCCTCTCTCTCCCCTCTGTCTGACACACTCCCCCCTCCCCTTCTCTCTCTCTCTCCCTCCCCTTCCTCCCTGCTTCTCCCCTCTCTATCTCCCTCTCTATCTCCCTCTCTCTCTCCTTCCTTTCTTCCTCCTTCCTTCCCCTCTAACCTCTCTCTCACACCCCCTTCCTTAACTCCTCCCTGCTTCTCCCCTCTCTCCCCTCCCTCCCTGCTCTCTCCCTCCCTGCTCTCTCCCTCCCTGCTCTCTCCCTCCCTGCTCTCTCCCTCCCTGCTCTCTCCCTCTCCCCCTCTCTCTCTCCCTCCCTGCTCTCTCCCTCCCTGCTCTCTCTCCCTCTCTCTCCCTCCCTGCTCTCTCCCTCCCTGCTCTCTCCCTCCCTGCTCTCTCCCTCTCCCCCTCTCTCTCTCCCTCCCTGCTCTCTCCCTCCCTGCTCTCTCTCCCTCTCTCTCCCTCCCTGCTCTCTCCCTCCCTGCTCTCTCCCTCCCTGCTCTCTCCCTCTCTCTCTCTCCCCCCCTGCTCTCTCCCTCCCTGCTCTCTCCCTCCCTGCTCTCTCCCTCCCTGCTCTCTCTCCCTCCCTGCTCTCTCCCCCCCTGCTCTCTCCCCCCTGCTCTCTCCCTCCCTGCTCTCTCTCTCCCTCTCTCTCCCTCCCTGCTCTCTCTCTCCCTGCTCTCTCTCTCCCTGCTCTCTCCCTCCCTGCTCTCCCTCCCTGCTCTCTCCCTCCCTGCTCTCTCTCCCCCTCTCCCTCCCTGCTCTCTCCCTCCCTGCTCTCCCTCCCTGCTCTCTCCCTCCCTGCTCTCTCTCCCCCTCTCCCTCCCTGCTCTCTCTCTCCCTCCCTCCCTCTGACCCACCAGCCCCTGCCCTGACTGCCTGCTCCCACCTCCCTGTAAGTTTGTCCCCTGGCTTGCTCCCCTTTCCTTTCTCCGTGCCCCTGTTGTCCTGTCCACTGCCCTGCCCTCACTCCTTGCCCTGCCCTGCCCTCACTCCCTGCCCCTTGCCCTGCCCTGCCCTCACTCGCCCAGCGCTGCCATGTTCCCCTGGACCTTTGCCCCGTGGAGGAGGAGGCGCCGCCTTGTCCGCCTGTAGCAACCTTCCAAAGAGTGAGTGTCAATCACCGTGAGTGACAATGGAGGGGGCGGGGCAGGGGGTTGGGCGAGGGAGGGGCTTAGAGATGTGGGGGGCGGGGCCGGGAGGTTGAGTGGAGGAAAAGTGCTGGAGTAACTCAGCGGGACAGGCAGCATCTATGGAGAGAAGGGAATGGGTGGGTGGGCGACGCTTCGGTGTAGCAATCCGTGTGGGTATCAACGTTCCAAAGTGTAGCAGTGTAGCCTCAATTTAATACAAGTTTACATTCTACTGCACTTATATTGCTTAACATTTGCTAAACTTATTACATGCGGGACTTAACATCGCCGGCGCTGCTCGGCCGCGGGACGTTTCAGTGCCCGGTGCGGCTCGGCCGCGGTACGTTCCAGTGCCCGGTGCGGCTCGGCCGCGGGACATTTCAGTGCCCAGAGCGGCTCGGCCGCGGGACGTTTCAGTGCCCAGTGCGGCTCGGCCGCGGGACTTAGCAGCGGCCGCGGGACCTTCCATCACCCGGCGCGACTTGGCCGCTGGATTTAACATCGCCCGGTGCAGCCGCGGGACGTTTCGGTGCCCGGGGCGGCTCGGCCGCGGGGCCTTCCATCCTCTTGCAGGGGCTGTGCGTGTCGTTTGCCTCGGTAGGGGTCGAGCTGCCTGTCCGTGGGCGCGGGGGGGAGAGAGTGGAAGTTTTGTTGCCTCCATCACAGTGAGGGGGTGTTTGGAGTCACTGTGATGGATGTTGGTGTTGGGGTCGTGTGTCCTGTGTTCTTTTCTTTTTTGCTGTGTCTTGTGACTGCTGAAATTTTGTTCGGTATTTATACCGAATGACAATAAAGTTCTGTTATACTGTTATACTGTTATATGTTACAACCAACCGCACCTTATATTTAATTACATTATTTCTTTTTTCTTTTTTTTTTTAAACGGCACTTGCAATATGTTAGCTCTCATTGCTGTGCAATAACTTGCTGTCTTGATTGCACTGTACACTGCCTCGACCGTATTGTAATTGTTTTGTCTATATTGTATTAGAGGTCAGTTTGTTTAATTCAGTAGATTAGGTTTAGCTTGTTATGGATAAAGGTTTATCCTTGTACTGTCTGCTGTGTGTGATTGCATCATCTGGACTGCTTTAATTTCGCTGTACTTTGTGTAGTGACAATAAAGGTTTTTACAATTTACAATTTACAATAGAGGGGGCGGGGTTAATGCTGTATCAATGTTCCAAAGTGTAGCAGTGTAGGATACAATGGAGGGGGCGGGGCCAATGCTGTATCAACGTTCCAAAGTGTACCTTTATTCACAAAATGCTGGAGTAACTCAGCAGGTCAGGCAGCATCTCAGGAGAGAAGGAATGAACGGGCGACGTTTCGCGTCGAGACCCTTCGCGAGGTCCTTCTGCAGTTGTACAGGGTCCTAGTGAGACCGCACCTGGAGTACTGTTTGCAGTTTTGGTCTCCAAATTTGAGGAAAGATATTCTTGCTATTGAGGGCGTGCAGCGTAGGTTTACTAGGATAATTCCCGGAATGGCGGGGCTGTCATATGTTGAAAGACTGGAGCGACTAGGCTTGTATAATAATAATAATAAGTCTATTGTAGTTCAGAGCGTATTAGAGGTTGTGGTGTTTAATAGCCCGATGGCTGTAGGGAAAAAGCTGTTCCTGAACCTGGACGTTACCTGTATCTTCTTCCCGATGGCAGTGGTGAAATGAGAGCGTGGCCAGGGTGGCGTGGGTCTCTGATGATGCCAGCTGCCTTTAGACAACATAGGTGATAAGGAATAGGAGTAGAATTAAGCCATTCGGCCCATCAAGTCCACTCCGCCATTTAATCATGGCCGATCTATCTCTCCCTCCCAACCCCATTCTCCTGCCTTCTCCCCGTAACCCCTGACACCTGTACTAATCAAGAATCTACCAATCTCTGCCTTAAAAATATCCACTGACTTGGCCTCCACAGCCCTCTGTGGCAATGAATTCCACAGATTCACCACCCTCTGACTAAAGAAATTCCTCCGTATCTCGCTTTTAAAGGTACCTCCTTTCATTCTGAGGCTGTGCCCTCTGGCTCTAAGCTCTCCCACGAGCAGAAACATCCTCCACTCGTCCACTATCCAGGCCTTTCACTGAATCCCACCTGCCTGCATTCGGCCCGTACACCTGCTTTCAACAGAGAGTTAGATTTAGCCCTTTGGGCTAACGGAGTTAAGGGATAAGGGGAGAAAGCAGGAACGGGGTACTGATTTTCGACAATCAGCCATGATCGTGTTGATACTGCCACTGCACAGCACAGCCGATGAGGTTTACCTGGGGAGTGATTATTGCTTATTGAAACGTGGGTGGTGCAGCGGTAGAGTTGCTGCCTTACAGCGCTAGCAGCTAGGCTTGTATACACTGGAATTTAGAAGGATGAGAGGGGATCTTATCGAAACATAAACATAACACAAAAAGTAAGGAAATTTGTGTTTGGTAGATTATTTCTTTGTTGTAACAATGCTTCTTGGCAATAAATCTTATACCGTTGGAAAGCCTGTTTATTTCCCTTTTAAATGGTGCCACATTTGTAAGGAACATGCATTTGTGGGATGAGCAGCAGAGCTGAGTATATGGGTTGCGCCCATGAAAAATGTGCCAAATCCTCTCTGCCAATGCCAAACAGATTATTCTGCTGTTGCTATTGACTGTTGTTTTGAGCTTCTGGTACCCCCAGGTGCTGAAAATCAGGTCACTGATTGGCACCTGATTGGCAGCATCTGTGAGCATGGGCCCTGCTACAGTGGTCAGTAGGTGTCTGCTCCAAGAATCGGCATGCCACGTTTGACTGATCTGGATAGGACCCGTGCGATAGGGCAACTTCAAGCTGGTGTTCCGCAAAACCAAGTTGCGGCATTATTTGGAGTGAGCCCTAGTACCATCTCCAAAGTGAAGGCCAAGTTCCATATAACGGGGGATGACAGAGACAGGCCGCGAAGTGGGCGTCCCAAGAAGACGACACCCGAAGAAGACCGTTTCCTCACCCTGTCAGCACTTAGGAACCGTAGGCTGTCTTCTACAGATTTGCAGTCAAGGTTTGCAGGACGATATGGCCGACGGCTCTCTGCCCAGACAATTCGGAACAGACTGCACGCAGCCGATCTCTGGTCTCATAGGGCTGCCAGGAGGCCTGGCAGAATTTGGAGTGGAGAGGATGGAATGGCCTGCCAGCAGTCCTGACCTCAACCCCATTGAACACTTGTGGGATCAGCTTGGGCGTGCTGTTCGTGCCAGAGTGACCAACACAACCACGTTGGCTGACTTGCGACAAATGCTGGTTGAAGAATGGGATGCCATCCCACAACAGTGTGTGACCAGGCTGGTGACCAGCATGAGGAGGAGGTGCCAGGCTGTTGTGGCTGTGTATGGTTCTTCCACACGCTACTGAGGCTCCTGTTTATTAAATGAATAAATTGTTAAATTGCCAATATGTCTTGTTTCTTCAGATTTCAATCATCCAATCCACCAAACAACACCGAACAAGAGTCAATGGCAGAATAAGCTGTTTGGCATTGGCAGAGAAGATTTGGCACATTTTTCATGGGCGCAACCCATATACTCAGCTCTGCTGCTCATCCCACAAATGCATGTTCCTTACAAATGTGGCACCATTTAAAAGGGAAATAAACAGGCTTTCCAACGGTATAAGATTTATTGCCAAGAAGCATTGTTACAACAAAGAAATAATCTACCAAACACAAATTTCCTTACTTTTTGTGCTATGTTTTTTTATAAGATTATTAAGGGGTTGGACACGTTAGAGGCAGGAAACATGTTCCCAATGTTGGGGGAGTCCAGAACAAGGGGCCACAGTTTAAGAATAAGGGGTAGGCCATTTAGAACTGAGATGAGGAAAAACGTTTTCAGTCAGAGAGTTGTGAATCTGTGGAATTCTCTGCCTCAGAAGGCAGTGGAGGCTAATTCTCTGAATGCATTCAAGAGAGAGCTAGATAGAGCTCTTAAGGATAGCGGAGTCAGGGGGTATGGGGAGAAGGCAGGAACGGGGTACTGATTGAGAATGATCAGCCATGATCACATTGAATGGCGCTGCTGGCTCGAAGGGCCGAATGGCCTCCTCCTGCACCTATTGTCTATTGTCTATTGACTCGTTGTCATCACAACCTCTTACAGGTGGGCCCAATGCTGTATCAACGTTCCAAAATGTAGCAATCAGTGCAGGTTACAATGAGATGAATAGATCAGGTAGATGCACAGAATCTCTTGAATCGGAGACCAGAACAGTGCTTCTTAAACTGGTGAATGGTTCACCCAAGGGTGAATGAAATTATAATAATAATAATAATAAATTTTATTTGTCCTATGTAGGTTGGCACAGGGTCAACGATACAATGAAATGTATTTGACAAGACAACGGGTCACCTCAGCAGTAATATTCCCAGGATAAATAAGATTTTAAAAATGACATTAGCAAGGTAAAAAGACAATATTAAAAATAGGTAAAAAGACCATATTAAAAATAATCAACATATATGATTTGAAAAGTGTTTATGAGTTCAGAAGCCTGATGGCCTGATGGCAGAAACTGTTCTTAAGTCTGGTGGTACGTGCAGCAATACTCCTGTATCGTCTGCCTGACGGTAACAAGGAGAACAGCCTGCGTGCTGGGTGGCTGTGGTCCTTGATGATGCTGCGTGCCTTCCGCAGGCACCGCCGGTAGACAATGTCCTGAATGGCCGGGAGACAGTTGCCAGTGATGCGCTGTGCCGTCTCCACCACTCTCTGTGGTGATTTGTGGCCGTGGGCAGAACAGTTCCCGTACCAGACTAATGCAGCCCGTCAGCAGGCTCTCGATGGTGCATCTGTAGAAGTTTGTGAGGATGCTGGCGTTCATGCCAAACTTCCTCGGTCTTCTCAGGGAAAAGAGCCGCTGGTGGGCCTTCTTTGTTATTGTGTCCGTGTGCAGTGTCCAGGAAAGGTCCTCAGTGATGTGCACACCGAGGAACTTAAAGCTGCTGACCCTTTCAACCTCAGCATCACCGATGTGAATGGGGAGGTGTCCACTCCCCCACTGTCTCCTGTAGTCCACCATCATCTCTTTAGTTTTGCTGACATTGAGAGAGAGGTTATATTCCTGGCACCAGCCGTTTAGTGCCTTTACCTCCTCTCTGTAGGCCGTCTCATTGTTGTCTGTGATGAGGCCCAAGATGGTCGTGTCGTCAGCAAACTTTAGGATGCTGTTTTGAGCTGTGCTGAGCAGTACAGTCGTGTGTGAACAGGGAGTACAGGAGAGGACTGAGCACACAGCCCTGTGGTGTGCCTGTGTTGAGGATCAGTGAGGAAGAGGTGTGGCAGCCAATTCTCACCACCTGGGGCCTGCCCGTCAGGAAATCGAATATCCATCCGCAGATGGAGGTCTCCAGTCCAAGATCAAGGAGCTTGGGGACGAGTTTTGAGGGAATAATAGTGTTGAATGCCGAGCTGTAGTCAATAAAGAGCATTTTCACATATGTATTTCCTTTGTCCTGGTGGGTGAGCACAGTATGTATTGCCATGGTGCTAAACTAAAAGTCTGAAGAAGGGTCTCGACCCGAAACGTCACCCATTCCTTCTCTCCCGAGATGCTGCCTGACCTGCTGAGTTACTCCAGCATTTTGTGAATAAATCGAAATGTATTGCCATGGCGATGGCATCGTCCGTGGCCCTGTTTGGTCTATATGCAAACTGAAGAGAGTCCAAGGTGTCAGGGAGAGAGGAGCAGATGCGGGTTTTGACCAGTCGCTTGAAGCCCTTCACTGATGTCAGTGCGACAGGACGGTAGTCATTTAAACAGGAGGTCACTGGTTTCTTTGGAACAGGAACGATGATGGATGCTTTGAAGGAGGTGGGAACCACAGACTGACTCAGAGAGAGGTTGAAGATGTTGGTGAACACCTCTGCCAGTTGATCAGCACGCACTCTGAGGGCCCGCCCTGGAATACCATCCGGCCCTGGAGCTTTGCGGTCGTTGACCTTTTTGAAGGACCGCCTCACGTCTGCCGTTTGTAAGGACAGTGTGGTAGTCCCCCTGCACACCTGTGGACTCGTGGTGAATGAAACTAGAGGGGTGAACGAAGGGTGGATGACTTATCTATACACTAAAACTCTCGTTTGTTTGTTTGTTTGTTCCTGAACTACAGCCAAAACGGTACACGATAACGCGACAATTCTAGGCCCACCTTACTCACCGTCGTCCCTTTGGTGCTAATGGAAGAAGTTTCATTGAAATCGGTGTTATGTTTTTTAAGTTATTCACATTTTAAAGTTTGAAATCTATCTCCTAGGGAGGGAGGGAGGGGAAGGAGGGGCAGCGAATGCAGCGCCGGAGACACAGGTTCGATCCTGACTACGGGTGCTGCACTGTAAGGAGTTTGTACGTTCTCCCCGTGACCTGCGTGGGTTTTCTCCGAGATCTTCGGTTTCCTCCCACACTCCAAAGACGTACAGGTATGTAGGTTAATTGGCTGGGTAAATGTAAAAATTGTCCCTAGTGGGTGTAGGATAGTGTTAATGTACGGGGATCACTGGGCGGCACGGACTTGGAGGGCCGAAAAGGCCTGTTTCCGGCTGTAGATATATGATATGATATGATAACACTTTATTGTCACTCGGCTTTTTACACCGAACGTAATTTCAGCAGTCACACAAAACACAGCAAAAAAGAAAAGAACACATGACACCCGACCCCAACACAAACATCCATCACAGTGACTCCAAACACCCCCTCACTGTGATGGAGGCAACAAAAATTCCCCTCTCTTCCCCCCGCACCCACGGACAGGCAGCTCGACCCCTACCGAGGCAAACGACACGCACAGCCCCCGCAAGGGGATGGAAGGCCCCGCGGCCGAGCCGCCCCGGGCACCGAAACGTCCCGCGGCCACACCGGGCGATGTTAAGTCCCGCGGCCGAGCTGCACCGGGCACCGAAACGTCCCGCGGCCGCACCGGGCGATGTTAAGTCCAGCGGCCGAGCCGCACCGGGCACTGAAACGTCCCGCGGCCGAGCCGCGCTGGCGATGTTAAGTCCAGCGGCCAAGCCGCGCCGGGCACCGAAACGTCCCGCGGCCGAGCCGCGCTGGCGATGTTAAGTCCAGCGGCCGAGCCGCACCGGGCACCGAAACGTCCCGCGGCCGAGCCGCACTGGCGATGTTATGTCCCGCAGCCGAGCCGCGCCGGCGATGGAAGGCCCTGCGGTCGAGCTGCGCCCCGGGGAAGAGGCCTAATAAAAGAAAGGTTTCCCCCACCCCACCCCCACACCCCACACCCCACACCCCACCCCCCCACCACACATACACAGCCAAAAACAGAAACAAAAACCATCCCAACACCGACACAAACAAAAAAAAAGAAAAAAAGACAAACAGACTGCCAGAGAGCCGCAGCCGTTAGGCGCAGCCAACTCCTCCCACAGGGAGGTTGAAGGGGATGGAGTGGGGGAGGGGTGGCGTGGAGGGGGGGTGGAGGAAGAGGGGAGGGAGGGATGGGGAGGTAGGAGGGGGGGAGAGGGGAGGGAGGAGGGGGGGAGAGGGGAGGGAGGAGTGGGGGAGGAGAGGGTGTTGCACCAATGCAGGAGAGGTTTGGGCCCAAAGGGTCCACTTGGTCTAGTTATATATAAAATTATACACAAGGGAGAATAAGATGAAAATTACCAAAAAACATAAGAAGATTTAGTCGAGGGTGAATGAAATTTTGTGATAAAGACTCAAGGGTGATTGACGCTGCAATAGTTTAAGAAGCACTGGACCAGAGGACGAAGGTTTGAGGTGAGTGGGGAAAAGATTTAATAGGAATCTGAGGGGTAACAAAGAGTGGTGGGTGTATGGAACAAGCTGCCAGAGGAGGTAGTTGAGGCTGGGACTACCCCAACGTTTAAGAAACAGTTAGACAGATACATGGATAGGACAGGTTTAGAGGGGATATGGGCTGTGCGCGGGACTAGTGTAGCTGGGACATGTTGGCCGGCGTGGGCAAGTTGGGCCGAAGGGCCTGTTTCCAGGCTGTAGGAAAGGGCTGCAGGTGCTGGTTTACACCGAAGATAGACACAAAATGCTTGAGTAACTCAGCGGGACAGGCAGCATCTCTGGAGAGAAGGAATGGGTGACGTTTTGGGTCGAGACCCTTCTTCAGACTGAGCATCAGGGGAGGGCAAGACACAGAGATAACGAAGTGTGAGGTGTGAAAACGAGACATCGAAGTGGACGGAGATGAAGGAAGATGTAGTTAGGGGTAGATGACAATGAAGCATACTGAGAAAAAGGTTAACACAGAGAAGAACTAGGATGGGGAGGGATGGGGAGAGAGGGAAAGCAAGGGTTACTTGAAGTTGCCGAAGTCAATGTTCATACCGCTGGGGTGTAAGCTGCCCGAGCGAAATATGAGGTGCTGTTCCTCCAATTTGCACTGGGCCTCACTCTGACAATGGAGGAGGCCCAGGACAGAAAGGTCAGATTGGGAATGGGAGGGGGAGTTAAAGTGCTCAGCCACCGGGAGATCAGGTAGGTCTGGGCGGACTGAGCGGAGGTGTTCAGCAGAACTGCAGATGCTGGTTTACACCGACGAAAGGCTTGTATACACTGGAATATAGAAGGCTGAGGGGGGATCTTATTGAAACATATAAGATAATTAGGGGATTGGACACATTAGAGGCTGGAAACATGTTCCCAATGTTGGGGGAGTCCAGAACAAGGGGCCACAGTTTAAGAATAAGGGGTAGGCCATTTAGAACGGAGATGAGGAAGAACTTTTTCAGTCAGAGAGTGGTGAAGGTGTGGAATTCTCTGCCTCAGAAGGCAGTGGAGGCCAGTTTGTTGGATGCTTTCAAGAGAGAGCTGGATAGAGCTCTTAAGTATAGTGGAGTGAGGGGGTATGGGGAGAAGGCAGGAACGGGGTACTGATTGAGAGTGATCAGCCATGATTGCATTGAATGGCGGTGCTGGCTCGAAGGGCTGAATGGCCTACTCCTGCACCTATTGTCTATTGAAAGGCACAAAGTGCTGGAGTAACTCAGCGGGACAGGCAGCATCTCTGGAGAGAAGGAATGGGTGACGCTTCGGGTCGAGCCCCTTCTTCAGATTCAGATCAGGGGAGAGGGAAACTGGAGATATGGAATGGTAAGATGTGAAAGGACGCAGAGATCAGCCATGATTGAATGGCGGAGTGGACTCGATGGGCCGAATGGCCTAATTCTACTCCTATAAGTTATGAACTTGTGAAAACAACAGTTCAAAACAGACGATCTTCAAGGAAAATGAATGAATGAATGAATGAAGTTTTTTGGCCAAGTATATACACATACAAGGAATGTGCCTTGGTGCTCCGCTCGCAAGTAACAACACGAACTGTTGAAAGACTGGAGCGACTAGGCTTGTATACACTAGAATTTAGAAGGATGAGAGGGGATCTTATCGAAACATATAAGATTATTAAGGGGTTGGACACGTTAGAGGCAGGAAACATGTTCCCAATGTTGGGGGAGTCCAGAACCAGCGGCCACGGTTTAAGAATATGGCGTAGGCCATTTAGAACGGAGGTGAGGAAAAACCTTTTCAGTTAGAGAGTTGTGAATCTGTGGAATTCTCTGCCTCAGAAGGCAGTGGAGGCCAATTCTCTGAATGCATTCAAGGATAGCGGAGTCAGGGGGTATGGGGAGAAGGCAGGAACGGGGTACTGATTGAGAATGATCAGTAGGGCTGAAGGGCCGAATGGCCTACTCCTGAACCTATTGTCTATTGTCTATTGTCTATTGAACATACAGTCAACAATTAAGAATAAAGCATAAAACATTAAAACATTAAGGACACAACATTACAGTTTAAACATGTGAGTGAAATAAACCAGAGCAAAAGGAGGCTGCAGACTTTTGGTTATTTAGTAGAGCTACTACTCGCGGAAAAAATCTGTTTTTATGTCTGGCTGTGGCTGCTTTGACAGTCCGGAGTCGCCTTCCAGAGGGAAGTGCTTCGAAGAGTTTGTGGCCAGGGTGAGAGGGGGTCAGAGATGATCTTGCCCGTTCGACGATGTGAAGTGTGAAGTTCGTCAATCGGGGGAATGTTGCAACGTGTAGAATGGTACATTGTTAGCTGGAGGGTGGAGGGGGGGGGGGAAAGGTGACAACGAAGCATACAATCATTAATATTTAATCAGGAGGACAGTGGAACTAGTCGGAGAACTAGAGTGGGAGGGAAAGGGAAAGCAAGGGTTACTTGAAATTGGTCTGAAGAAGGGTCTCGGCCCAAATCGTCACCCATTCCTTCTCTCCAGAGATGCTGCCCGTCCCGCTGAGTACCCCCGACGTTTTGTGTCTGTCTTCAATGTTGGTGACTTGCTTGTAAGTTCCAAAGTGTGCGTGGCGATGAATGGGGGCGGGGCCAGGCCAGGGGCAGGAGATGAAGCAAAGTTCCATCCTCGGCAAGGCCAGCAACATAATCAAGGACCAGTCGCGCCCCCGGTCTCTCCCTCTTCTCCCCTCTCCCATCGGGCAACAGGTAGAGAAGCATGAGCGGGGGGGGGGCACCTCATTGAAGCGTACCGAATAGTGAATGGCCTGGATAGAGTGGATGTGGAGAGGATGTGGGAGAGTCTAGGACCAGAGGTCACAGCCTCAGAATTAAAGGACGTTCTTTTAGGAGGATAAGGAGAAATTTTGTTAGTCGGAGGGTGGTGAATCTGTGGAATTCTTTGCCACAGACGGCTGTGGAGGCCACAAGTCAGTGGATATTCTTAAGGCAGAGATTGATAGATTCTTGATTAGTGCGGGTGACAGGGGTTATGGGGAGAAGGCAGGAGAATGGGGTTAGGAGGGAGAGATAGATCAGACATGATTGAATGGCGGCGTGTACTCGATGGGCCGAATGGTCTAATTGTACTCCGATCACATCACCTTATGACCCAAGCGTGAAAACGCACACCTCCAGATTCAGTGACAGTTTCTTCCCGGCTGTTATCAGGCAACTGAACCATCCTACCACAACCAGAGAGCAGTGCTGAACTACTATCTCCCTCATTGGAGACCCTCGGACTATCTTTAATCGGACTTTATCTTGCACTAAACTGTATCTGTACACTGTGGACGGCTTGATTGTCATAGAGTCATAGAAGTGACACAGTGTGGAAACAAGCCCTTCAGCCCAACTTGCCCACACCGACCAACAATGTCCCAGCTCCACTAGTCCCACCTTCCAACATTTGGCCAATATCCTGCTCAAAACCTGTCCTATCCATGTACCTGTCCAACTGTTTCTTGAGCGTTGGGATAGTCCCAGCCTCAACGACCTCCTCTGTTACAAATTACGTTTGTAATCACGCGTTGTCTTTCGGTGGACTGGATAGCACGCAACGTAAGTTTTTCACTGTACCTCGGCGCGCGTGGCTCTAAACTAAACTGACCAATCAGTATGTGTGACAGTGGGGGAGGCGGAGTCACTGGCAGGGGGCGGGGCAGTGAGATGAGGGAGGAGCCAGGGCTGCAGCCACGTTCCAAAATGTAGCGATCCGCGTGAGTGACAGTGGAGAGAGTGTATCATATCATCATATCATATCATACAGCCGGAAACAGGCCTTTTCGGCCCACCAAGTCCGTGCCGCCCAGCGATCCCCGTACATTAACACTATCCTACACCCACTAGGGACAATTTTTACATTTACCCAGCCAATTAACCTACATACCTGTACGTCTTTGGAGTGTGGGAGGAAACCGAAGTTCTCGGAGAAAACCCACGCAGGTCACGGGGAGAACGTACAAACTCCTTACAGTGCAGCACCCGTAGGCAGGATCGAACCTGAGTCTCCGGCGCTGCATTCGCTGTAAAGCAGCAACTCTACCGCTGCGCTACCGTGCCGCGGTAGAGGGCAGCACTCCACAGCACATGAGTACATGCGTTCATAGGTTCACAAGAACATATAATAATAATAATAATAATAATGCATTACATTTATATAGCGCTTTTCATATACTCAAAGTCGCTTTACAGGGATTTAAAGAACATAGGGAAGTGAATAAATAGATAAATAAGTAAACGAACAGAGAAAGGAGACAGAAGGTGAGGTGACCTTCAGTGGTTGAAGGCAGTACTGAACAGGTGAGACTTCAGTGATGTTTTGAATGTGGTGAGTGAGGAGGAGTCTCTGACGGTTTGGGGTAGTGAGTTCCATAGGGTGGGAGCAGCGATGGAGAAAGCCATGCTTATAAGTACATAAGTACATACGTTTATAGGTTCATAAGAACATATGTTTTTAAGTTTATGAGTAGGAAAATAACTGCAGATGCTAGTACAAATCGAAGGTATTTATTTCACAAAATGCTGGAGTAACTCAGCAGGTCAGGCAGCATCTCAGGAGAGAAGGAATGGGTGACGTTTCGGGTCGAGACCCTTCTTAAAAACACGTACGTACCTATGAACATAAATGTATGTTCTTATGAACTTAAGCGTATGTACTCATAAACTTATTTACAGAACAAGGGGCCACAGTTTAAGAATGAGGGGTAGGCCATTTAGAACTGAGATGAGGAAAAACCTTTTCAGTCAGAGCGTTGTGAATCTGTGGAATTCTCTGCCTCAGAAGGCAGTGGAGGCCAATTCTCTGAATGCATTCAAGAGAGAACTGGATAGAGCTCTTAAGGATAACGGAGCCAGGGGGTATGGGGAGAAGGCAGGAACGGGGTACTGATTGAGAATGATCAGCCATGATCACATTGAATGGCGGTGCTCGCTCGAAGGGCCGAATGGCCTCCTCCTGCACCTATTGTCTATTGTCTATTCAGTCTGAAGAGGTCTCGACCCGAAACGTCAAGTATTCCTTCTCTCCAGGGATGCTGCCTGACCCGCTGAGTTACTCCAGCATTTTGTGAATAAGTTTATGAGTACATACGCTTAAGTTCATAAGAACATACATTTATGTTCATAAGTACATACGTGTTTATAAGTCCATAAGTGCATACATTTATAAATTCAGAAATTATCTATTCATAAGATCTATTCATAAATAGATCCTTGATTAGTACGGGTGTCAGAGGTTATGGGGAGAAGGCAGGAGAAGCTGCTGCGGCAGTGTGTTCGCCCGCCCCGGATCGCGGGGCTCGGGTCGGCCCGCCGCGGACCTTTCACCGCCCGCCGCGGCCTGGAACGAGGCAACTCCAACAGCCTGACCGCGGGAGAAGACGGCAGGGGAAGAGAAAAGACATCCTGGCCTTCCATCACAGTGAGGAGGGGACTGGAGGAGACTCACTGTGATGGATGTCTCTTTTTGTTTGATTGTGTGTGTCACCCAATTCCTTCTCTCCTGAGATGCTGCCTGACCTGCTGAGTTACTCCAGCCTTTTGTGAAATAAACACTGAATGGAGGTGCTGAAGGATGGAGTGAATGGATTTTACCGAAGGGCCGAATGGCCTTCTCCTGCACCTATTTTCTATGTTTCTAACTGGCTTCGGTAAAATTGTAAATTGTCCCTAGTGGGTGTAGGATAGTGTTGATGTGCGGGGATCGCTGGGCAGCGCGGACCCGGCGGGCCGAAGGGCCTGTTTCCGCGCTGTATCTCTAAACTAAACTAAACTAAACTCTTGCCCTCTTCCACAGATGTTTGAAGCAAAGGAGGTGTTAAATTCACCATGAATTATTCGCGGCTGACAGACTGAAATGCTCCATTTTCCCCGGTGGCAAGTCTGTCCCATCAAGGGGACCCCAGCAGGCCCACAAAAATAAAATGACAATATTTGCCAAAAGGCATGAAATCTGCGAACTCTATCTGCCCCTGGGGACTGCTCACGGCAGGAGGGTCTCCCTCGGTCACAGTTGTGACGTGTTACCTGATCAGACACGAGCTCCCTCGGTGCGGAGGAATGTCTCCTTTCCCCCAGTGTCACCATCTGTTGGCTCAAAACAAAGAAAAAAGGCACCGTTTCCACACTGGCTGTTCTCAAGTCAACTGGGCCTTGGGTGGTTCAGCGGTAGAGTTGCTGCCTCACAGCGCCGGAGACCCGGGTTCCATCCCGACTGTACGGAGTTTGTACACCTTCTCCCTGTGACCTGCGTGCGTTGGTTTTCTCCGGGTGCTCCGGTTTCCTCCCATCATCATTGACAATAGACAAAATGTGCAGGAGGAGGCCATTCGGCCCTTCGAGCCAGCACCGCCATTCGATGTGATCATGGCTGATCATTCTCAATCAGTACCCCGTTCCTGCCTTCTCCCCATACCCCCTGACTCCGCTATCTTTAAGAGCTCTATCTAGCTCTCTCTTGAATGCATTCAGAGAATTGCCCTCCACTGCCTTCTGAGGCAGAGAATTCCACAGATTCACAACTCTCTAACTGAAAAAGTTTTTCCTCATCTCAGTTCTAAAGGGCCTACCCCTTATTCTTAAACTGTGGCCCCTTGTTTTGTGAATAAGTTTATGAGTACATACGCTTAAGTTCATAAGAACATACATTTATGTTCATAAGTACATACGTGTTTATAAGAAGGGTCTCGACCCGAAACGTCACCCATTCCTTCTCTCCTGAGATGCTGCCTGACCTGCTGAGTTACTCCAGCATTTTGTGAAATAAATACCTTCGATTTGTACCAGCATCTGCAGTTATTTTCCTACTCATAAACTTATAAACATATGTTCTTATGAACCTATAAACGTATGTACTTATGAACTTATAAGCATATGTTCTTGTGAACCTATGAACGCATATACTCATGTGCTGTGGAGTGCTGCCCTCTACACTCTCTCCACTGTCACTCACGCGGATCGCTACATTTTGGAATGTTGCTACAGCCCTGGCCCCTCCCTCATCTCACTGCCCCGCCCCCTGCCAGTGACTCCGCCTCCCCCACTGTCACACATACTGATTGGTCAGTTTAGTTTAGTGCCACGCGTGCCGAGGTACAGTGAAAAGCTTACGTTGCGTGCTATCCAGTCGGCCAAAAGACAACGCGTGATTACAATCGTAATTTGTAACAGAGGAGGTCGTTGAGGCTGGGACTATCCCAACGCTCAAGAAACAGTTGGACAGGTACATGGATAGGACAGGTTTTGGGCAGGATATTGGCCAAACGCTGGAAGGTGGGACTAGTGGAGCTGGGACATTGTTGGTCGGCGTGGGCAAGCTGGGCTGAAGTGCTTGTTTCCACACTGTGTCACTCTATGACTATGACAATCAAGCCGTCCACAGTGTACAGATACAGTTTAGTGCAAGATAAAGTCCGATTAAAGATAGTCCGAGGGTCTCCAATGAGGGAGATAGTAGTTCAGCACTGCTCTCTGGTTGTGGTAGGATGGTTCATTTGCCTGATAACAGCCTGGAAGAAACTGTCACTGAATCTGGAGGTGTGCGTTTTCACGCTTGGGTCATAAGGTGATGTGATCGGAGTACAATTAGGCCATTTGGCCCATCGAGTCCACGCCGCCATTCAATCATGTCTGATCTATCTCTCCCTCCTAACCCCATTCTCCTGCCTTCTCCCCATTACCCCTGACACCCGCACTAATCAAGAATCTATCAATCTCTGCCTTAAGAATGTCCACTGACTTGTGGCCTCCACAGCCTTCTGTGGCAATGAATTCCACAGATTCACCAGGAGGAGGCCTTTCTGCCCTTCGAGCCAGCACCGCCATTCAATGTGATCATGGCTGATCATTCTCAATCAGTACCCCGTTCCTGCCTTCTCCCCATACCCCCTGACTCCTCTATCCTTAAGAGCTCTATCTAGCTCTCTCTTGAATGCATTCAGAGAATTGACCTCCACTGCCTTCTGAGGCAGAGAATTCCACAGATTCACAACTCTCTGACTGAAAAAGTTTTTTCTCGTCTCCGTTCTAAATGGCCTACCCCTTGTTCTTAAACTGTGGCCCCTGGTTCTGTACTCCCCCAACATTGGGAACATGTTTCCTGCCTCTTAACGTGTCCAACCCCTTAATAATCTTATACGTCTCGATAAGATCTCCTCTCATCCTTCTAAATTCCAGTGTCCAAGCCTAGTCGCTCCAGTTCTTTTCTCCGGGTGCTCCGGTTGCTTCCCACACTCCAAAGGCGCGCGGGATTGCCGGTTAATTGGCTCGGTAAAATTGTAAATTGTCCCCAGTGGGTGTAGGATAGTGTCAGTGTGCGGGGATCGCTGGTCGGCGCGGGCAGAAGAGCCTGTTTCCGCGCTGTATCTCTAAACTAAACTAAAAACTAAACTCCCTGGAATTTCCTGCCCTCTTCCACTGACGTCGAAAGCAAAGGAGGTGTTAAATTATTAGCTGCTGAAAGACTGAAGTGTTCAGGTTTCCCGGTGGTACGATTGTCCTCCGTGGGGAGCTCTGCGTGCCACGAAAATAAAATGACAATATTTGCCAAGAAGCATGAGATCTGCAAACTGTATCTGCCCCTGGAGATTGATCATTGCAGGCGGACACAACCTCCCACAGCCTTACCATCTGTTATAGAGTCACGGTGGCACAGTGGCGGTAGAGTTAGACAATAGACAATAGACAATAGATAATAGACAATAGACAATAGACAATAGATAATAGACAATAGACAATAGACAATAGATAATAGACAATAGACAATAGACAATAGACAATAGACAATAGACAATAGACAATAGATAATAGACAATAGACAATAGATAATAGACAATAGACAATAGACAATAGACAATAGACAATAGATAATAGACAATAGACAATAGACAATAGATAATAGACAATAGACAATAGATAATAGACAATAGACAATAGACAATAGATAATAGACAATAGACAATAGACAATAGGTGCAGGAGGAGGCCATTTGGCCCTTCGAGCCAGCACCGCCATTCAATGTGATCATGGCTGATCATTCTCAATCAGTACCCCGTTCCTGCCTTCTCCCCATACCCCCTGACTCCTTAAGAGCTCTATCTAGCTCTCTCTTGAATGGATTCAGAGAATTGGCCTCCGCTGCCCTCTGAGGCAGAGAATTCCACAGATTCACAACTCTCTGACTGAAAAAGTTTTTCCTCATCTCCGTTCTAAATGGCCTACCCCTTATTCTTAAACTGTGGCCCCTGCTTCTGGACTCCCCCAACATTGGGAACATGTTTCCTGCCTCTAACGTGTCCAACCCCTTAATAATCTTGTATGTTTCAATAAGATCCCCTCTCATCCTTCTAAATTCCAGTGTATACAAGTCCAGTCGCTCCAATCTTTCAATATACGACAGTCCCGCCATTCCAGGAATTAACCTAGTAAACCTATGCTGCATGCCCTCAATAGCAAGAATTTGCCTCACAGCGCCAGAGACCCAGGTTCGATCCTGACAAAGGTCCTGCCTCAGAAGGCAGTGGAGGCCAATTCTCTGAATGCATTCAAGAGATAGCTGGATAGAGCTCTTAAGGATAGCGGAGTCAGGGGGTATGGGGAGAAGGCAGGAACGGAGTACTGATTGAGAATGATCAGCCATTATCACATTGAATGGCGGTGCTGGCTCGAAGGGCCGAATGGCCTCCTCCTGCACCTATTGTCTATTGATGCCGTCTGTTCCGGAGATTGTACCTTCTCCCTGTTGTCACCTGGGTTTACTCCGGGTGCTCCGGTTTCTTCCCCCGCCACACCCCAAAGACGTGCAGGTTTGTCGGTCATACGGTCATAAGGGATTGGAGTAGAATGAGACCATTCAGGCCATCAGGTCGACTCCGCCATTCAATAGCGGCTGATCCATCTCTCCATCCTAGCCCCATTCTCCCGCCTTCCCCCCGTAACCCCTGACACCTGTAGGTTAATTGGGTTCTGTAAATGTTCCCTACTGTGTGGGGACACGGGTGATCGATGGACAGCATGGACTCGTTGGGCCGAAGGGCCTGTTTCCACGCTGTGTCTCCAAACTAATGTGGAGTCGTACAACATAGAAACGGGCCTAACTCGCCCATACCGACCAAGATGTTCCAGGTAAACTAGTCCCAGTTGCCAACGTTTTGGACTTCATCCCACATCCTCACCATGTAGCTGTCCAAGTGCGTTTGAAACGTTGTTATAGACATGGCGGGAGAGGGGGGCAGCCAAGAACAAAGAATTTTTGTTCCGTGCTAAGCAGCCAGCGGAAAGACCATACACGATTTACAATCGAGCCATTTACAGTGTACATTTCAGAAAATGCTGGAGTAACTCAGCAGGTCAGGCAGCATCTCAGGAGAGAAGGAATGGGTGACGTTTCGGGTCGAGACCCTTCTTAAGACTAATGTCAGGGGGGCGGGACAAAGGAAGGATATAGGTGGAGACAGGAAGATAGAGGGAGAACTGGGAAGGGGGAGGGGAAGAGAGGGACAGAGGAACTATCTAAAGTTGGAGAAGTCGATGTTCATACCACTGGGCTGCAAGCTGCCCAAGCGAAATATGAGGTGCCATTCCTCCAATTTCCGGTGGGCCTCACTATGGCACTGGAGGAGGCCCATGACAGAAAAGGTCAGACTGGCAGTGGGAGGGGGAGTTGAAGTGCTCAGCCACTGGGAGATCAGGTTGGTTAAGGCGGACTGAGCGAAGGTGTTGAGCGAAACGATCGCTGAGACTGCGTTTGCTTACATTTACAGTGTACAAATACATGATAAGGGAATAACGTTTCACTCCCTTCTGGGCGAGTCCAGAACCAGGAGCCACACAGTCGAAGAATAAAGGGGAGGCCATTTAAATCTGAGGTGAGAAGGAACTTTTTCACCCAGAGAGTTGTGAATTTGTGGAATTCTCTGCCACAGAAAGCAGTGGAGGCCAAATCACTGGATGAATTTAAAAGAGAGTTGGATAGAGCTCCAGGGGCTAGCGGAATCAGGGGATATGGGGAGAGAAGGCAGGCACGGGTTACTGATTGTGGATGATCAGCCATGATCACAATGAATGGCGATTGGCCTTCTCCTGCACCTATGGTCTGTGGTCTATTGTCTATAATGGTGGTGCTGGCTCGAAGGGCCGAATGGCCTACTCCTGCACCTATTGTCTATTGTCTATTGAGAAAAGGAATAGGTGACGTTTTAGGTCGAGACCCTTCTTCAGACTTAGAGTCCTTTCTTTGTGCCACTATGTACTGGCACCTCTAGAAAGTCAAACGCCTATATTTTATTTTCTAGCGGTGTGAGATATCCATTTATTAACCTTTCATTCTGGCACCTATTTGCCCACGAATAAGCACTGTTCTGAATATCCACAGGCCAGGTTTGGAATGAAGGGTTCACATGAAGTATTTTGTCTTGGATTTTGTCTTAAGGGGTTGGAGAGGCTAGATGCGGGAAGATTGTTCCCGATGTTGGGGAAGTCCAGAACCAGGGGTCACAGCTTAAGGATAAGGGGGGAAGTCTTTTAGGACCGAGATGAGAAAACATTTCTTCACACAGAGAGTGGTGAGTCTGTGGAATTCTCTGCCACAGAAGGTAGTTGAGGCCAGTTCATTGGTTATATTTAAGAGGGAGTTAGATGTGGCCCTTGTGGCTAAAGGGATCAGGGGGTATGGAGAGAAGGCAGGTACAGGTTACTGAGCTGGATGATCAGCCATGATCATATTGAATGGTGGTGCAGGCTCGAAGGGCCGAACGGCCTACTCCTGCACCTATTTTCTATGTTTCTAGTGACCTGTAGGTGGCAGGGAATTCTCACCAGACTGTACAGAATCTGTAGAAATCTGCAGAATCTGAGAGAAAGAATAGACGACATTTCGGGTTGGAACCAGTTAGAATCTTCAGACTGTGGAGTGTGGTAGGAAACCGGAGCAATAGACAATAGACAATAGGTGCAGGAGGAGGCCACTCGGCCCTTCGAGCCAGCACCGCCATTCAATGTGATCATGGCTGATCGTTCTCAATCAGTACCCCGTTCCTGCCTTCTCCCCATATCCCCTGACTCCGCTATCATTAAGAGCTCTATCTAGCTCTCTCTTGAAAGCATCCAGAGAATCGGCCTCCACTGCCTTCTGAGGCAGAGAATTCCACAGATTTACAACTCTCTGACTGAAAAAGTTTTTCCTCATCTCCGTTCTAAATGGCCTACCCCTTATTCTTAAACTGTGGCCCCTGGTTCTGGACTCCCCCAACATTGGGAACATGTTTCCTGCCTCTAGCGTGTCCAACCCCTTAATAGTCTTATATGTTTCGATAAGATCCCCTCTCATCCTTCTAAATTCCAGTGTATACAAGCCTAGTCGCTCCAGTCTTTCAACATATGATAGTCCCGCCATTCCAGGAATTAACCTAGTAAACCCACGCTGCACGCCCTCAATAGCAAGAATATCCTTCCTCAAATTTGGAGACCAAAACTGCACACAGTATTCCAGGTGCGGTCTCACTAGGGCCCTGTACAACTGCAGAAGGACCTCTTTGCTCCTATACCCAACTATACTCAACTATACTCAACTTCCCTCCTCGCTTTCCTCTCTCACCATCTAACACCTCACCCCAGCCCCTCCCTCCCCTCTCACTATATGTTCTGCTCCTTCACACCCTCTACATCCTTGTCTCCAGATATCAGTTTAGTTTCAGTTTAGTTTATTGTCATGTGTACCGAGGTACAGTGAACAGCTTTGGTTGCGTGCTAAACCAGTCAGCGGAAAGAGAATACACGATTACAATTGATCCGTCCACTGTGTACAGATACACGATAAGGGAACAACGTTTATTGCAAGCTAAAGCCAGCAAAGTCCAATTTAAGATAGTCCAAGGGTCTCCAATGAGGTAGGTAGTAGTTCAGAACTGCTCCCTGGTTGTGGTAGGATGGTTCAGTCGCCTGATAACAGCTGGGAAGAAACTGCCCCTGAATCTGGAGGTGTGCTTTTTCACACTTCTGTACCTCTTGCCCGATGGGAGAGGGGAGAAGAGGGAGTGGCCGGGGTGTGACTGGTCCTTGATGATGCTGCTGGCCTTGCCGAGGCAGCGTGAGGTGTAGATGGAGTCAATGGAAGTGAGGTTGGTTTGTGTTTGGGCCCTTCGGCCCCAACTTGCTCACATCGGCCAACATGTCCCATCTACACTGGTCCCACCTGCCCGCGCTCGGCCCATATCCCTCTAAACCTGTCCTATCCATGTACCTGTCAAAATGGTTCTTAAATAGTGCCTGCCTCCAGTACCTCCTCCGGCAGCCCGTTCCGTACACCCACCACCTTTTATGTAAAGCAGTTACCCCTCGGGTCTCTATTAAATCTGCCTCCCCCTCACCTTCAACTTATATCATCTGATTCTCGATTCCCCTACTCCGGGCAAGAGGCTATGTGCCTCGAACCGATCTATTCCTCTCATGATTTTGCACATTTCAGTTTACAGTTTGGTTTATTGTCACGTGTACCGAGGTACAGTGAAAAGCTTTTGTTGCGTGCTAGCCAGTCAGCGGAAAGACAATACATGATTACAATCGATCCATTTACAGTGTATTTAGAACGGAGATGAGGAAAAACTTTTTCAGTCAGAGAATTGTAAATCTGTGGAATTCTCTGCCTCAGAAGGCAGTGGAGGCCAATTCTCTGAATGCATTCAAGAGAGAGCTAGATAGAGCTCTTAAGGATAGCGGAGTCAGGGGGTATGGGGAGAAGGCAGGAACGGGTACTGATTGAGAATGATCAGCCATGATCACATTGAATGGTGGTTCGAAGGGCCGAATGGCCTACTCCTGCACCTATTGTTTATTGTCTATTGTCTATTGTATAGGTACATGATCAGACGACAGTGGAGGGCAAGTCAATGGACATTTTTCAGGCAGAGATAGATTCTTGTTTAGTCTGGGTAACAGAGGTTATAGGGAGAAGGCAGAAGAATTGTGTTAGGAGACAGAGATAGATCAGCCATGATTGAATGGCGGAGCAGATGGGCCAAATGGCCTAATTCTTTTCCTATCTAAGGCCCCCCCTCGGTCATGGCTGACCATGGGTGATGCATCCTGGGTGTTGGCTGCCTGCTCCAAACCTCGGCTGGATGTGTGGGTCGGATGCAAGCCTGGGCGATGTCATACAAAGGACAGGCTGTTGCCCGTGCACCACATCCCCCCTCTCCACGTCGCTGATCAATCCAAAGGAACAGCAGGGCCGTTACAGTTTGGCACCAGCGCCATCGCAGGAGCTGCCAGAACCAGGTTGTGCACAACGACGACGAACTGCCTCAGGGACTCCGACCCCGGATGTTTCATGAGGTTTACTCCTGTAGCCTGTTCCGTGACCGGACACAGCCACAAGGCAGTGGAGGTTTTAGATCAGAGTTTCCCCTCTCCGAGACGGACGGCCTGCGCAGGCTGGCGAGCCTCATCTGCCCGAGACACGTGGGGGCTGGACCGTCTACCTTCCCGTCTGTAGCCCCCGCCCACTGCGGCCTTCATCCACCTTCCCAGCCGCTGTGACACTCCACTAAAGTCGGCCGTCATAGAAACATAGAAAATAGGTGCAGGAGTAGGCCATTCGGCCCTTCGAGCCTGCACCGCCATTCAATATGATCATGGCTGATCATCCAACTCAGTATCCCGTACCTGCCTTCTCTCCATACCCCCTGATCCCTTTAGCCATAAGGGCCACATCTAACTCCCTCTTAAATATAGCCAATGAACTGGCCTCAACTACCTTCTGTGGCAGAGAATTCCACAGATTCACCACTCTCTGTGTGAAGAAAAACTTTCTCACCTCGGTCCTAAAAGACTTCCCCCTTATCCTTAAACTGTGACCCCTTGTTCTGGACTTCCCCAACATCGGGAACAATCTTCCTGCATCTAGCCTGTCCAACCCCTTAAGAATTATGTAACTTTCCATAAGATCCCCCCTCAATCTTCTAAATTCCAGCGAGTACAAGCCGAGTCTATCCAGTCTTTCTTCATATGAAAGTCCTGCCATCCCAGGGATCAATCTTGTGAACCTTCTCTGTACTCGCTCTATGGCAAGAATGTCTTTCCTCAGATTAGGAGACCAATACTGTACGCAATACTCCAGGTGCGGTCTCACCAATATGTGTGGTCATCCTCCCTCCGCCTGTTCCACCGTTGAGGTCTTGGTCGGATCGCTCTTTGTCAGGGACCTCCCCCTCGACCTTACCGCCACGGGTGACCCTACCAGGAGTGTAGCTCCAGACAGCATCGCTCTCAGGATCTCAGGACCAAACAAGCTCCTCCACCACCACAAGGTGACAGTCCACGGAGAAGCGCTCCGATCACTTATGACCTTATGACACGATAAAGGGAATTACGTTCAGTGCGAGGTAAAGCCAGCAACGTCCGGTCAAGGATAGTCCGAGGGTCACCAATGAGGTTGTTGTTGTTCATCCTTCGGGTTCGAAGATGACCATGACTTCACTTTCAGTCTTATTATTTCGACCCGCTGATTGGGATCGCCGCCAGCTGGCCAAGGTTGAAGTCATGACTTGCGCTTGACTTGGATTTAGGTGAGGAAGAGTTGCTCAGATGGTCGGCCTCACTCTCGTCCCGGCCTATCGGGCCCCAGCAGCAAGACATAGTCGAGACGGCTGGGGATAGGTCAATAGACAATAGACAATAGGTGCAGCAGGAGGCCATTCGGCCCTTCGAGCCAGCACCACCATTCAATGTGATCATGGCTGATCATTCACAATCAGTACCTCGTTCCTGCCTTCTCCCCATACCCCCTGACTCCGCTATCTTTAAGAGATCTATCTAGCTCTCTCTTGAATGCATTCAGAGTATTGGCCTCCACTGCCTTCTGAGGCAGAGAATTCCACAGATTCACAACTCTCTGACTGAAAAAGTTTTTCCTCATCTCCGTTCTAAATGGCCTACCCCTTATTCTTAAACTGTGGCCCTTGGTTCTGGACTCCCACAACATTGGGAACATGTTTCCTGCCTCTAACGTGTCCAACCCCTTAAGAATCTTATACGTTTCGATAAGATCTCTTCTCATCCTTCTAAATTCCAGTGGAAACAAGCCTAGTCGCTCCAGTCTTTCAACATATGACAGTCCCGCCATTCCGGGAATTAACCTAGTAAACCTACGCTGCACGCCCCCAATAGCAAGAATATTCTTCCTCAAATTTGGAGACCAAAACTGCACACAGTACTCCAGGTGCAGTCTCACTAGGGCCCTGTACAACTGCAGAAGGACCTCTTTGCTCCTATACTCAACTCCTCTTGTTATGAAGGCCAACATTATGAAGGTCGGATTGCAGTGGATGGTCAGAGTTGTGCCACGTATCTTGCTCTGCCCTGTTTGCGCTCCATGGCCCTTCGCTGGGATCATCTTTCAATGAGGTAGATGGTAGTTCAGCACTGCTCTCTGGATGTGGTAGGATTTCTGTAGATTTCTGTTGACGAGTGTCTTGGTTTCTGTTCTGAAGAAGCCCGCTTATGTTCAGCTCAGTGCACACTGAGATAATCTCCTGGCATGGAACGCGATGTCAGTTTTCATTAAGAAAATGTTTTCCTTTGATAAAACCTTGGGAGGATAATATAATGGAATAGATATGACACCTGCCGCAACACGATCACAACACTGCCACCAAAGAGAGACGGGGCTCTTTTGTAATTATAGCAAGGGTCTCCGTGTTCTTCGTCCAGTGAGCCTGTCCTTGATTACTTTGACCGGTGTTGTTGAGATAGTGAAAGTATGGCACGGTGGCACAGGTGATGAAGGTCCACTCCAAAACCAGCACCCCCTATCCTCAAGCACAGCACAGCCCTGGAGGAGGTAGAAACGGTGGCACAGCGGTAGACAATAGACAATAGACAATAGACAATAGGTGCAGGAGGAGACCATTCGGCCCTTTGAGCCAGCACCGCCATTCAATGTGATCATGGCTGATCATTTTCAATCAGTACCCCTGAGTTGCTGCCTTACAGCGAATGCAGCGCCGGAGACTCAGGTTCGATCCTGACTACGGGCGCCGTCTGTACGGAGTTTATACGTTCTCCCCGTGACCTGCGTGGGTTTTCTCTGAGATCTTCGGTTTCCTCCCACACTCCAAAGACGTACAGGTTTGTAGGTTAATTGACTGGGTAAATGTAAAAATTGTCCCGGGTGTGTGTAGGATAGTGTTAGTGTGCGGGGATCGCTGGGCGGCGCGGACTCGGTGGGCCGAAGGGCCTGTTTCTGCGCTGTATCTCTAAATCTAAATCTAAAGAAACATTCGCATAACTAGGCAGTGTTGTGGACACCATCAGAGAGGCAGATACAGACATAAAAAGCAGAATCAATAAGGCTCGGGTGGTGTTTAACACACTCAGGAAGATCTGGAGCTCACAATGCCCCTCAATCAACACCAAAATATGCGTCTTACGCCCTAGTGAGACCGATTCTTTCGAGATGACAAAATACGCCCTAGTGAGACCGCACCTGGAGTACTGTGTGCAGTTTTGGTCACCAAATTTGAGGAAGGATATTCTTGCTATTGAGGGCGTGCAGCGTAGGTTTACTAGGTTAATTCCCGGAATGGCGGGACTGTCATATGTTGAAAGACTGGAGCGACTAGGCTTGTATACACTGGAATTTAGAAGGATGAGAGGGGATCTTATCGAAACGTATAAGATTATTAAGGGGTTGGACACGTTAGAGGCAGGAAACGTGTTCGCAATGTTGGGGGAGTCCAGAACAAGGGGCCACAGTTTAAGAATAAAGGGTAGGCCATTTAGAACTGAGATGAGGAAAAACTTTTTCAGTCAGAGAGTTGTGAATCTGTGGAATTCTCTGCCTCAGAAGGCAGTGGAGGCCAATTCTCTGAATGCATTCAAGAGAGAGCTGGATAGAGCTCTTAAGGATAGCGGAGTCAGGGGGTATGGGGAGAAGGCAGGAACGGGGTACTGATTGAGAATGATCAGGCATGATCACATTGAATGTCGGTGCTGGCTGGAAGGGCCGAATGGCCTACTCCTGCACCTATTGTCTATTGTCTTTAATTCAAACGTGAAGCAGGTGATGCTGTACGGATCAGAGACATGGAGAACAACGAAACACACAACAAACAGGCTGCAAACATTCACTAACACCTGCCTCAGGAGAGTACTAAACATCTGGAGGAGAGACAAAGTGAGCAATGTGGACCTGTGGAAAAGAACAAGCCAGGATCCCATTGACTTACAAATCCGAAGAGGAAAGTGGGAGTTGGATTGGACGCGCCCTCAGAAAACCTGGCACAAACATCACCCGGCAAGCCCCGAAATGGACTCCCCCCCACGGAAATAGGACAAGAGGCCACCCCAGGAACAGCTGGAGAAGAGGTGTCCGGGCAGAAACATCTGGGAGTGGGCTCAGCTGGGGAGATCTCGAAAGAACCGCCAGCAACCGAGGACCGAGGTTGAGGACATTTGTCAATGGCCTATGCTCCCTAGAGGAGCCAAGGGCTGAAGAAGCAAGAAGAAGCACGGTGGCGCAGCGGTCGAGCTACTGCCTCACAGCGGCAGAAACCCGGGTTCCATCCTGACCACCCGGAGAAAACCCACGCAGCGGTCACGGGAGGAACGTGCAACCTCCGTACAGACAGCACCTGTAGTCGGGATCGAACCCGGGTCTGGAATTTAGAAGACTGAGGGGGGGGGAATCTTATAGAAACATATAAAATTCTTAAGGGGTTGGAGAGGCTGGATGCAGGAAGATTATTCCCGATGTTGGGGGAGTCCAGAACTAGGGGTCACAGCTTAAGGATAAAGGGGAAGCCTTTTAGGACCGAGATGAGAAAACATTTCTTCACACAGAGAGTGGTGAGTCTGTGGAATTCTCTGCCACAGAAGGTAGTTGAGGCCAGTTCATTGGCTATATTTAAGAGGGAGTTAGATGTGGCCCTTGTGGCTAAAGGGATCAGGGGGTATGGAGAGAAGGCAGGAACCGGTTACTGAGCTGGATGATCAGCCATGATCACATTGAATGGCGGTGCAGGCTCGAAGGGCCGAATAGCCTACTCCTGCACCTATGTTTCTATGTCTCTGGCGCTGTGAGGCAGCGACTCTACCGCTGTGCCACCGTGCTGCTGCCTGCCCCGTGCAGTGTGTTACAATAATTCAGTTTAGTTTAGAGATACAGCGTGGAAACAGGCCCTTTCGTCCCACCGGGTCCGCGCCGCCCAGCGATCCCCGCACACATTAACACTATCCTACACCCACTAGGGACAATTTTTACATTTACCCAGCCAATTAACCGACACACCTGCACGTCTTTGGAGTGTGGGAGGAAACCGAAGATCTTGGAGAAAACCCACGCAGGTCACGGGGAGAACGTACCAACTCCGTACAGGCCATGATCGCAATGAATGGTGGCGTTGGCTCGAAGGGCCAAATGGCCTCCACCGATCCCCGCACTTTAACACTATCCAACACACACTTGGGACAATGTTTACATATACAATGCTAATTAACCTACATAGAAACATAGAAACATAGAAAATAGGTGCAGGAGTAGGCCATTCGGCCCTTCGAGCCTGCACCACCATTCAATATGATCATGGCTGATCATCCAGCTCAGTAACCTGTACCTGCCTTCTCTCCATACCCCCTGATCCCTTTAGCCACAAGGGCCACATCTAACTCCCTCTTAAATATAGCCAATGAACTGGCCTCAACTACCTTCTGTGGCAGAGAATTCCACAATATCACCACTCTCTGTGTGAAGAAATGTTTTCTCATCTCGGTCCTAAAAGACTTCCCCCTTATCCTTAAGCTGTGACCCCTGGTTCTGGACTTCCCCAACATCGGGAACAATCTTCCCGCATCTAGCCTGTCCAACCCCTACAAACCTGTGCGTCTTTGGAGTGTGGGAGGAAACCGAAGATCTCGGAGAAAACCCACGCGGGTCACGGGGAGAACGTACAAACTCCGTACAGACAGTACGTGTAAGTCGGGGTCGAACCCGGGTCTCCGGCGCTGTGAGGTAGCAACTCTACCGCCGCGCCACCGCTCTGCAGTGCATTACAATAATGTAACACAGACAAGTCTGGCCACATAACCGCTCACAGCTCGATGACGTGCCCAGCAACAAAATCTAACCTGACATCCAATTATTACTGAATTATGCCGTTCGATTGAACATTCTGTTGACGGGCTTGGCTTCCACGTCACCTGTGGCCCTCTATTAATGTGTGAAGAGTTCAGCTTTAATTTCCCTGTTATTAATCTGATTGTTTTCACATCTGTCACAGTGTCTTTTGACTTTAGTTGCTCCAGCATGCCGTGACAATCTTCGGTGAAAACCAGCATCTGAAGATTAGTTAATAGACAATAGACAATAGGTGCAGGAGGAGGCCATTCGGCCCTTCGAGCCAGCACCACCATTCAATGTGATCATGGCTGATCATTCTCAATCAGTACCCCGTTCCTGCCTTCTCCCCATACCCCTTGACTTCGCTATCCTTAAGAGCTCTATCTATCTCTCTCTTGAATGCATTCAGAGAATTGGCCTCCACTGCCTTCTGTGGCAGAGAATTCCACAAATTCGCAACTCTCTGGGTGAAAAAGTTTCTTCTCACCTCAGTTTTAAATGGCCTGCCCTTTTTTACTTAGACTGTGTGGCCCCTGGTTCTGGACCCCCCCAACATTGGGAACATTTTTCCTGCATCTAGCTTGTCCAGTCCTTTTATAATTTTATGCGTCTCTATAAGATCCCCTCTCATCCTTCTAAACTCCAGTGAGCACAAGCCCAGTCTTTCCAATCTTTCCTCACTTGATAGTCCCGCATGCGGAAAGATTGGAGAGACTGGGCTTGCATCATGTACGGCATCTGTACACTGCGGGCAGCTTGATCGTAATCATGCATCGTCCTTTTGCTGACTGGAATGCACGCGATAAAATGTTTTTTCACTGTACCCTGGTTCACATGCCAATAGTAAACTAAACACTTGGGTCAATGCGCAGAAGCCAATTAACCTACGAAGCTGCTCGTCTTTGGACTGTGGGAGGAAAACCAGAGCACCCGGAGAAAACCCACGAGGTCACACGGTGAATGGACAAACCCCGTACAGACAGCACCCGTAGTCAGGATACTGGGGTGTGTGTATCGCTTCTCTTCCTGAAGTTGAAATGCTGTTGGGTAGACTGATGGGACTGAAGGCTGATAAATCCCCTGGGCCTTATGGTCTCCATCCCAGAGTACTTAAGGAGGTGGCACTAGAAATGGTGGACGCATTGGTGATAATTTTCCAATGTTCTATAGATTCAGGATCAGTTCCTGTGGATTGGAGGGTAGCTAATGTTGTCCCACTTTTTAAGAAAGGAGGGAGAGAGAAAACGGGAAATTATAGACCAGTTATTCTGACATCAGTGGTGGGGAAGATGCTGGAGTCAATTATAAAAGACGAAATTGCGGAGCATTTGGATAGCAGTAACAGGATTGCTCCGAGTCAGCATGGATTTACGAAGGGGAAATCATGCTTGACTAATCTTCTGGAATTCTTTGAGGATGTAACTAGGAAAATTGACAGGGGAGAGCCGGTGGATGTGGTGTACCTCGACTTTCAGAAAGCCTTCGACAAGGTTCCACATAGGAGATTAGTGGGCAAAATTAGAGCACATGGTTTTGGAGGTAGGGTACTGACATGGATAGAAAATTGGTTGACAGACAGAAAGCAAAGAGTGGGGATAAATGGGTCCCTTTCAGAATGGCAGGCAGTAACTAGTGGGGTACCGCAAGGCTCGGTGCTGGGACCGCAGCTATTTACAATATACATCAATGACTTGGATGAAGGGATTAAAAGTACCATTAGCAAATTTGGGTAGACTGATGTGACGACGTTCTCAGTCTCTCTCCCTGTACTTCGCCTCTTCACTGTTTGATATGTTGCCCCTTTACACTGGTGTCTTAGTTCAGTCGAGTTTAGAGACACAGCGCGGTAAAACAGACCTCTCTGCCCACCGAGTCACCGCCGACCAGCGATCACCCCGTACACTAGCACTGCCCCCGCACACACACACGAGGGGAGAATTTACGATTTATACCGAGGCCAATTAACCTACAAACCTGCACGTCTTTGGAGCTTAGTTTAGAGATACAGCGCGGAAACAGGCCCTTCGGCCCACCGGGTCCTCGCCGACCACTGGGGTACTGATTGAGAATGATCAGCCATGATCACATTGAATGGCGGTGCTGGCTCGAAGGGCTGAATGGCCTCCTCCTGCACCTATTGTCTATTGTCTATTGTCTATTGACCAGCGCTCCCCGCACACTAACACTATCCTACACTCACTGGGGACAATATTTTCACATTTACCAAGCCAATTAACCTCCAAACCTGCGCGTCTTCGTAGTTTAGTTTAGAAATACAGCGCGGAAACAGGCCCTTCGGCCCACCGGGTCCGCGCCGACCAGCGATCCCCGCACACTAACACTATCCTACACCCACTGGGGCCAATTTTTTCTCATTTACCAAGCCAATTAACCTACGAACCTGTACGTCTTTGGAGCGTGGGAGGAAACCGAAGATCTCGGAGAAAACCCAAGCAGGTATCGGGGAGAACGTGCAAACTCCGTACAGACAACACCCGTAGTCAGGATGGGACCCGGGTCTCCGGCGCTGGATTTGTAATGAAGGGGGGGGGGGTGGGGGGGCAGTGAGTTGGGAGCGATCAGCTATGGAGCTGATCAATCTTTAATATATTCAGCGCAGTGGATATCACAGAGATCACATGTGGTCTTCTGCGTTTATACTTGCCTTTGCACTAATTATGTTTGTTTCGCGGCAGAGCACGGATTTAGCCTTTTGTGCGCGTAATGGTGTTTTGCATCTTTGAATGTCACAATGCCCGACAATTAATTGGCAGGCTGAGAGGCAGAACGCAATTAATGGACCGTGTCGAGTAGACATCACCATGGGAAGTGTCAACGCTTCAGTACAACAGAGCCCAGTCCATTGTCCGGCACGCAACCTTTCAACTCTGGCCTCCAGAAGGATGACAGGGGATCTCATAGAAAATGTGTAAAATTATAAAAGCACTGGACAAGCTAGATGCAGGAAAAACGTTCCCAGTGTTGTGGGGGGGAGTCCGAACCAGGGGCCACACAGTCTAAGAGTAAAGGGGAGGCCATTTAAAACTGAGCTGAGAAAAAACATTTTCACCCAGAGAGTTGTGAATTTGTGGAATTCTCTTATAGGCTTGTATACACTGGAATTTAGAAGTAGGCTTGCATACACTGGAATTTAGAGGATGAGAGGAGATCTTATCGAAACGTATAAGATTATTAAGGGGTTGGACACATTAGAGGCAGGAAACATGTTCCCAATGTTGGGGGAGTCCAGAACAAGGGAACGCAGTTTAAGAATAAGGGGTGGGCCATTTAGAACTGAGATGAGAAAAAAACATTTTCACCCAGAGAGTTGTGAATTTGTGGAATTCTCTGCCACAGAAGGCAGTGGAGGCCAATTCACTGGACGAATTTAAAAGAGAGTTAGATAGAGCTCTAGAGGCTAGCGGAATCAAGGGATGTGAGGAGAAGGCAGGCACGGGTTACTGATTGTGGATGATCAGCCATGATCACAATGAATGGCGGTGCCGGATCGAAGGGCCGAATGGCCTCCTCCTGCACCTATTTTCTGTGTTTCAATGACCTATCCGTTTAGTCATCCAATTTCCCAGCCATTCATCACTTCATAAGTGATAGGAGCAGAATTAGGCCATTCGGCCCATCGAGTCTACACCATCATTTAATCATGGCTGATCTGTCCCCCACTCCTAACCCCATTCTCCTGCCTTCTCCCCATATCCCTGAGAACCCCTTGGGTGGCGCGGCAGTAGAGCTGCTGCCTGACAGCGCTTGCAGCGCCGGAGACCCGGGTTCGATCCCGACTACGGGCGCCGTCTGTACGGAGTTTGTACGTTCCCCCCGTGACCTGCGTGGGTTTTCTCGGGGATCTTCGGTTTCCTCCAACACTCCAAAGACGTTCAGGTTTGTAGGTTAATTGGATTGGTATAAAGGTAAATTGTCCCTGGTGTGTGTAAGATAGAAACATAGAAACATAGAAAATAGGTGCAGGAGTAGGCCATTCGGCCCTTCGAGCCTGCACCGCCATTCAATATGATCATGGCTGATCATCCAACTCAGTATCCCGTACCTGCCTTCTCTCCATACCCCCTGATCCCTTTAGCCACAAGGGCCACATCTAACTCCCTCTTAAATATAGCCATTGAACTGGCCTCAACTACCTTCTGTGGCAGAGAATTCCACAGATTCACCACTCTCTGTGTGAAAAAAAACGTTCTCATCTCGGTCCTAAAAGACTTCCCCCTTATCCTTGTACTGTGACCCCTTGTTCTGGACTTCCCCAACATCGGGAACAATCTTCCCGCATCCAGCCTGTCCAACCCCTTAAGAATTTTGTAAGTTTCTATAAGATCTATAAGATAGTGTTAACGTGCGGGGATCGCTGGTCGTCGCGGGCTCGGTGGGCCGAAGGGGCCTGTTTCCGCGCGGTATCTCGAAACTGTAATAAACTAAACATCTGACACCCGTACCAATCAAGAATCTGTCAATTTCTATTTCTCTTCCCGTAGATGCTGCTTGACCTGCTGTGTATTTTGAGTAGTTTTCTGTTCTTATTTTACATTTCTCGCACATCTAGTTCTCTTACTTCACGGGAGGTGACCTTGGAGGGGAGGATGCTCCTCAAACTGCGGAGCATCCTGGACAATGCAGCTCACCCCCCCTCCGTGACACACTGGTCAACCTGAGGAGCATCTTCAGCAACAGACTGGTCCCACCAAGATGGAGCACAGAACGCCACAGGAGATCCTTCTTCCCTGTGGCTGTCAGACTGCACAACCCCTCCCCCTTCTGTCGTGGGGTAGATTGCCTCTAACGTGAGGGGCAATGCCCCCATACCCCCTGACTCCGCTATCCTTAAGAGCTCTATCTAGCTCTCTCTTGAATGCATTGGCCTCCACTGCCTTCTGAGGCAGAGAATTCCAAGTTCATGTTATAGGAGTAGAATTAGGCCGTTCGGCCCATCGAGTGCACTCCGCCATTCAATCCAGGCTGATCACTGCCCCCTAATCTCATTTCCTGCCTTCTCCCCATGACCCTTGACACCCGTTCTAATCAAGAATTTGTCTGTCTCTGCCTTAAAAATATCCACCGACTCGGCCTCCACAGCCCTCTGTGGCAATGAGTTCCACAGATTAACTACCCTATGACTAAAGACCTCCTCTGATTCACCTCCTTTCGAAAAGAGCGCCCTTTGATTCTGAGGCTGTGGCCTCTGGCCCTAGACTCTCCCACCAGTGGAAACATCCTCTCCACATCCACTCTATCCAGGCCTTTCAGTATTCATTATTCAAGTTTCAATGAGGTCCCCCCTCAACCTCCTAAGCTCCAGCGAGTGCAGGCCCAGTGGCACTCAAATGCTCAGGGAGCAATTTTTATACAAGCCATTTACATAGAAAATAGGTGCAGGAGGAGGCCATTCGGCCCTTCGAGCCAGCACCGCCATTCATTGTGATCATGGCTGATCATCCACAATCAGTAACCCGTGCCTGCCTTCTCCCCATACCCCCTGACTCCGCTAGCCCCTGGAGCTCTATCTAACTCTCTCTTGTGATTTGGCATCCACTTCCCTCTGTGGCAGAGAATTCCACATACCCACAACTCTGGAAGATGCTGGAGTCAATGATAAAAGACGAAATTGCGGAGCATTTGGATAGTAGTAACAGGATCGTTCCGAGTCAGCATGGATTTACGAAGGGGAAATCATGCTTGACTAATCTTCTGGAATTCTTTGAGGATGTAAATTGGAATAGGAAAATTGACTGGGGAGAGCCGGTGGATGTGGTGTACCTTGACTTTCAGAAAGCCTTTGACAAGGTTCCACATAGGAGATTAGTGGGCAAAATTAGAGCACATGGTATTGGAGGTAGGGTACTGACATGGATAGAAAATTGGTTGACAGACAGAAAGCAAAGAGTGGGGATAAATGGCTCCTTTTCAGAATGGCAGGCAGTAACTAGTGGGGTCCGCAAGGCTCAGTGCTGGGACCGCAGCTATTTACAATATACATTAATGACTTGGATGAAGGGATTAAAAGTACCATTAGCAAATTTGCAGATGATACAAAGCTGGGTGGTCGTGTGAACCGTGAGGAAGATGCTATGAGATTGCAGGGTGACTTGTACAGGTTGTGTGAGTGGGCGGATGCATGGCAGATGCAGTTTAATGTGGATAAGTGTGAGGTTATCCACTTTGGTGGTAAGAATAGGAAGGCAGAGTATTATCTGAATGGTGTCAAGTTAGGAAAAGGGGACGTACAATGAGATCTGGGTGTCCTAGTGCATCAGTCACTGAAAGGAAGCATGCAGGTACAGCAGGCAGTGAAGAAAGCCAATGGAATGTTGGCCTTCATAACAAGAGGAGTTGAGTATAGGAGCAAAGAGGTCCTTCTGCAGTTGTACAGGGCCCTAGTGAGATCGCACCTGGAATACTGTGTGCAGTTTTGGTCTCCAAATTTGAGGAAGGATATTCTTGCTATTGAGGGCGTGCAGCGTAGGTTTACTAGGTTAATTCCCGGAATGGCGGGACTGTCATATGTTGAAAGACTGGAGCGACTAGGCTTGTTTACACTGGAAGTTAGAAGGATGAGAGAGGATCTTATCAAAACATATAAGATTATTAAGGGGTTGGACACGTTAGAGGCAGGAAATGTCGTGGTTACCGGTGTTCAAAATGAAGCAGGCGACACGGAGAATTCTTCAAGAAGTTAAAAGCCTTTATTTGCAAACAACGGCTGGAACAATCAGGATGTCAACCATCTGACTGCCCACTTAGTACATCGGGCAGTCTATGTTTATAGGATTATTCCAAACCTTATCTTCTTTACATTACCTCATACCCACACTCCTTTCTTCAGTCATTCATTTCTTTGCAGTCACCCATCTGTCCCGCCACCATTAAATCCCATTCAGTAATATATCCTTATCTCAATGCTCACATCCCTTCATACTTCGCCTCCCTTATTTCCTGCTAGTCCATCCCTCACATCCATTCATCACCCCAAGGCCTATGTCTTTCCTTATCTGCCACCATTATCTTCTATTCTGGTTCATCCATCATTCCAACTCATATGTTTCTCCTCCTCGCTCCACCATTAATTATCCGCCTGAGCAGCAGTTACAGACACGTGTCAAGGATAAGGGATGTCTAGAGCGCCTTATTTAGTTACAGAGAGGAGCCTAATGCCTAAGTAGTTACAAACCTTAAACAACAATGTCTAATGTATAAAATAATATCGTAACAATGTCTAATGTATAAAATAATATCGTATTATGTCTAATGTATAAAATAATATCATATTATCTCCCATAGAAACATGTTCCCAATGTTGGGGGACTCCAGAACCAGGGGCCACAGTTTAAGAATAAGGGGTAGGCCATTTAGAACGGAGATGAGGAAAAACTTTTTCAGTCAGAGAGTTGTGAATCTGTGGAATTCTCTGCCTCAGAAGGCAGTGGAGGCCAATTCTCTGAATGCATTCAAGAGAGAGCTAGATAGAGCTCTTAAGGATAGCGGAGTCAGGGGGTACGGGGAGAAGGCAGGAACGGGGTACTGATTGAGAATGATCAGCCATGATCACATTGAATGGCAGTGCTGGCTCGAAGGGCCGAATGGCCTACTCCTGCACCTATTGTCTATTGTCTATTGTCTATTGTCTATTGTCTATTGCCTTCGATAAGGTGCCACACGTGAGGCTGCTAGGGAAGATGAGAGCCCATGGTATCAAAGGGGAGATACTAGCATGGACAGCAGGTTGGCTATTGTCTATTGTCTATTGACCTCTATCTAACTCTCTCTTGAATGCATCCAGACAATTGGCCTCCACTGCCTTCTGATTCAGAGAATCCCACAGATTTACAACTCTCTGAGTGAAAAAGCTTTTCCTCATCTCCGTTCTAAATGGCCTACCCCTTATTCCTAAACGGTAGCCCCTGGTTCTGGACTCTCCCGACATTGGGAACATGTTTCCTGCCTCTAGCGTGTCCAACCCCTTAATAATCTTATATGTTTCGATAAGATCCCCTCTCATCCTTCTAAATTCCAGTGTACGCAGTCCCGCCATTCTGGGAATTAACCTAGTGAACGTACACTCCCAGCACACTAGAACTCTCCTGCACACACTCGGGACAATTTACAATTTTACATTGGCCAAATTACCTACAAATCTATGTTATTCCAGTTTCACATCCGTCACACTAGGAGCTATTTCCCACAGCCAATTAACCAACAAACCTGCACATCTTTGGAGTGTAGGAGGAAACCGGAGCACCCGGAGAATACCCACGCAGGTCACGGGGAGAACGTGTAAACTCCGTACAGACAGCGCCCGTAGTCGGGATGGAATCCGGGTCTCTGGCGCTGTGAGGCAGCAGCTCTACCGCTGTGTCGCCGTGCCGCGCATATTGCAATGTTCAGGACAACAAGCACAGGTTGATATGGAACATTATCAACTGTGGAACAGATGGCAATGTCGAGCAAACATAACCACTTATATTGCAAAGGAATGCATTAACCAGATATATTTATCCAAATAGCTCATTAACATACTTAATCAGGGATATTTTCACTGGAATGTGCAATCCATTGCCACAAGAAGGCTGTGGACGTACCTTTAGAATGGAGATGAGGAGGAATTTCTATAGTCAGAGATATTAGACAATATACAATAGGTGCAGGAGGAGGCCATTCGGCCCTTCGAGCCAGCACCGCCATTCAATGTGATCATGGCTGATCATTCTCAATCAGTACCCCGCTCCTGCCCTCTCCCCATACCCCCCTGACTCCACTATCATTAAGAGCTCTATCTAACTCTCTCTTGAAAGCATCCGGAGAACTGGCCTCCACTGCCTTCTGAGGCAGAGAATTCCACAGATTTACAACTCTCTGAGTGCAATTGTCTATTGTCTAACTTGTGAACTTGTGTAGGACGTAGATCCAGTGTGAGCGGGTAATCTAAACTGAGCTAAAAGTTGTCATTGTTTTCGTCCTGACTACCTCCTCTTGCAGCTCGTTCCATATACCTGCCACCCTCAACTAAACGAAATACATTTCACTATTTACCTCATCTGCAAAATGGATATACTCAACGATTCAGTCATAGAGTCAATAGACAATAGACAATAGGTGCAGGAGGAGGCCATTCGGCCCCTCGAGCCAGCACCACCATTCAATGTGATCATGGCTGATCATTCTCAATCAGTACCCCGTTCCTGCCTTCTCCCCATACCCCTTGACTCCGCTATCCTTAAGAGCTCTATCCAGCTCTCTCTTGAAAGCATTCAGAGAATTGGCCTCCACTGACTTCTGAGGCAGAGAATTCTACAGATTTACAACTCTCTGACTGAAAATGTTTTTCCTCATCTCCGTTTTAAATGGCCTACCCTTTATTCTTAAACTGTGGCCCCTGGTTCTGAACTACTCCAACATTGGGAACATGTTTCCTGCCTCATAGTGTCATAGAGTGATACATAATGGAAACAGGCCCTTTGGCCCAACTTGCCCACACCAGCCAACATGTCCCATCTACACTAGTCCCACCTGCCAGCGTTTGGCCCATGCCCTCTAAACCTGTCCGATCCATGCACCTGTCTAATTGTTTCTTAAACTTTGCGATAGTCCCTGCTTCAACTACCTCCTCTGGAAGCTCGTTCTATACACCCCACAACTTTTTGCATTACCCATCGGTTTCCTATTAAATCTTTCCCCCCTCACCTTAAACCTACAGGGCCCTAGTGAGACCGCACCTGGAGTACTGTGTGCAGTTTTGACGAATTTGAGGAAGGATATTCTTGCTATTGAGGGCGTGCAGCGTAGGTTTACTAGGTTAATTCCCGGAATGGCGGGACTGTCATATGTTGAAAGAATGGAGCGACTAGGTTTGTATACACTGGAATTTAGAAGGATGAGAGGGGAATCTTATCGAAACATATAAGATTATTAAGGGGTTGGACATGTTAGAGGCAGGAAACATGTTCCCAATGTTGGGGGAGTCCAGAACCAGGGGCCACAGTTTAAGAATAAGGGGTAGGCCATTTCGAACAGAGATGAGGAAAAACTTTTTTAGTCAGAGTTGTGAATCTGTGGAATTCTCTGCCTCAGAGGGCAGTGGAGGCCAATTCTCTGAATACATTCAAGAGAGAGCTAGATAGAGCTCTTAAGGATAGCGGAGTCAGGGGGTATGGGGAGAAGGCAGGAACGGGGTACTGATTGAGAATGATCAGCCATGATCACATTGAATGGCGGTGCTGGCTTGAAGGGCCGAATGGCCTACTCCTGCACCTATTGTCTATTGTCTATTGTCTATGTCCTCTGGTCTTCGATTCCCGTACTCGGGGCAAGAGACTCTGTGCATCTACCCGATCTATTCCTCTGGCAGCTCATTCCATTTGCCCACCATCCTCTGAGTGAAAACATTGCCCCTCAGTTTTGTATCAAATCTTCTCACCTTCACCCTACGTTCCCTGGTTCATGATTCCTCTACACTATGCATTCCTCTACTCTATGCATTCCCCTCAAGATCTTTATGCTCCACTATATGTTAGCCCCTCATCCTCCTGCGCTCACAAGGATCAGAGTCCCAGCCTGCTCAACCTCTCCCCGAAAGCTCAGGCCCTCTTAAGATCGTTGCAGGCAGGCACGGTGGAGTTGCTGCCTTACAACGAATGCAGCGCCGGAGACCCGGGTTCGATCCCGACTACAGGCGCTGTCTGCACGGAGCTTTGTACGTTCTCCCCGTGACCCGCGCGGGTTTTCTCCGAGATCTTCGGTCTCCTCCCACACTATACAATACAATACAATACAATATATCTTTATTGTCATTGTACAGGGGTACAACGAGATTGGGAATGCGCCTCCCATACAATGCAATAAATTAATTAGCTAGTCAGTATTAATTTAAACAACCCAATGAAACAAATTGGAACAGTTTTAAAACAGAATAAAGTGCAAGTAGGTCTGTGCCGGTTCGCTGTGCGATGTGACCATCCGGTTTATAGCAACAATGGACCTGGGGATGAAGCTGTTCCTGAGTCTGGAGGTGCGGGCGTAGAAGGCCTTGTATCGTCTGCCCGATGGAAGGAGTTCGAACAGACTGTTGCAGGGGTGTGAGGAGTCTTTGTGGATGCTGGTGGCTTTTCCGAGGCATCGTGTGTTGTAGATGCCCTCCGAGGCTGGTAGCTGTGTTCCGATGGTCCTCTGAGCTCTATGGACTACCCGCTGAACTGATCTCCCGGTGGCCGAGCACTTCAACTCCCCCTCCCATTCCCAGTCTGACCTTTCTGTCATGGGCCTCCTCCAGTGCCATAGTGAGGCCCACCAGAAATTGGAGGAACAGCACCTCATATTTCGCCTGGGCAGTTTGCAGCCCAGCGGTATGAACATCGACTTCTCCAACTTTAGATAGTTCCTCTGTCCCTCCCTTCCCCTCCCCCTTCCCAGATCTCCCTCTATCTTCCTGTCTCCACCTATATCCTTCCTTTGTCCCGCCCCCCTGACATCAGTCTGAAGAAGGGTCTCGACCAGAAACGTCACCCATTCCTTCTCTCCCGAGATGCTGCCTGACCTGCTGAGTTACTCCAGCATTTTGTGAATAAATCGATTTGTACCAGCATCTGCAGTTATTTTCTTATACTACCCGCTGAAGAGCTCTCCTCTCTGCCTCCGTGCAGCTGAGATACCACACAGGGATGCCATGCGTTAGGATGCTCTCTATGGTGCAGCGGTAGAATGTCGTCAGCAGCTGTTGGGGTTGACCAGACTTCTTCAGTGTTCTTAGGTAGAACAGTCGTCGCTGTGCCTTCTTGACCAGCGCAGCAGTGTTATTGGACCTCACTCCGAAGACGTGCAGGCACGTCGGTTAATTGGCTCGTTAAATGTAAAGATTTGTCCCTAGTGGGTTTTGGATAGCGTGTTAGTGCGCGGGGATCGCTGGTCGGCGCGGACCCGGTGGGCCGAAAGGGCCTGTTTCCGAGCTGTATCTACAAACAGCGTACGGTTTTGGTCTCCTAATTTGAGGAAGGACATCTTTGTAATTAACGAGATTGATCCCTGGGATGGCGGGACTGTCATATGAGGAAAGATTGAAAAGAATAGGCTTGTATTCACTGGAGTTTAGAAGGATGAGAGGGGATCTTATAGTTAAACATATAAAATTATAAAAAGGACTGGACAAGCTCGATGCAGGAAAAATGTTCCCAATGTTGGGCGAGTCCAGAACCAGCGGCCACAGTCTTAGAATCACTTGTAGGGATCACTGAGACATGGCTACAAGAGGACCAGGGCTGGGAACTGAATATTCAGGGGTACACAACGTATAGAAAAGACAGACAGGTGGGCAGAGGGGGTGGGGTTGCTCTGATGGTAAGGAATGATATTCATTCCCTTGCAAGGGGTGACATAGAATCAGGAGATGTTGAATCGGTATGGATAGAAATGAGAAATTGTAAGGGTAAAAAGACCCTAATGGGAGTTATCTATAGGCCCCCAAACAGTAGCCTCGACTTAGGGTGCAAGTTAAATCAGGAGATAAAATTGGCGTGTCAAAAATGTAATGCTACGGTGGTTATGGGAGATTTCAACATGCAGGTAGACTGGGAAAATCAGGTTGGAAATGGACCCCAGGAAAGAGAGTTTGTAGAGTGCCTTCGAGATGGATTCTTAGAACAGCTTGTACTGGAGCCTACCAGGGAGAAGGCAATTCTGGATTTAGTGTTGTGTAATGATCCTGATCTGATAAGGGGACTAGAGGTAAAAGAGCCATTAGGAGGCAGTGATCACAACATGATAAGTTTTACTCTGCAAATGGAAAGGCAGAAGGGAAAATCGGAAGTGTCGGTATTGCAGTATAGCAAAGGGGATTACAGAGGCATGAGGCGGGAGCTGGCCAAAATTGATTGGAAGGAGGCCCTAGCAGGGAAGACGGTAGAACAGCAATGGCAGGTATTCCTGGGAATAATGCAGAGGTTGCAGGATCAATTTATTCCAAAGAGGTGGAAAGACTCTAAGGGGAGTAAGAGACACCTGTGGCTGACAAGGGAAGTCAGGGACAGCATAAAAATTAAGGAGAGGAAGTATAACATAGCAAAGAAGAGTGGGAAGACAGAGGATTGGGACTCTTTTAAAGAGCAACAAAAGTTAACTAAAAAGGCAATACGAGGAGAAAAGATGAGGTACGAGGGTTAACTAGCCAATAATATAAAGGAGGATAGCAAAAGTTTTTTTAGGTACGTGAAGAGGAAAAAAATAGTCAAGGCAAATGTGGGTCCCTTGAAGACAGAAGCAGGGGAATTTATTATGGGGAACAAAGAAATGGCAGACGAGTTAAACCGTTACTTTGGATCTGTCTTCACTGAGGAAGATACACACAATCTCCCAAATGTTCTAGGGGCTGGAGAACCTAGGGTGATGGAGGAACTGAAGGAAATCCACATTAGGCAGGAAATGGTTTTGGGTAGACTGATGGGACTGAAGGCTGATAAATCCCCAGGGCCTGATGGTCTGCATCCCAGAGTACTTAAGGAGGTGGCTCTAGAAATAGTGGAAGCATTGGAGATCATTTTTCAATGTTCTATAGATTCAGGATCAGTTCCTGTGGATTGGAGAATAGCAAATGTTATCCCACTTTTTAAGAAAGGAGGGAGAGAGAAAACGGGTAATTATAGACCAGTTAGTCTGACATCAGTGGTGGGGAAAATGCTGGAGTCAATTATAAAAGACGAAATTGCTGAGCATTTGGATAGCAGTAACGGGATCGTTCCGAGTCAGCATGGATTTACGAAGGGGAAATCATGCTTGACAAATCTACTGGAATTTTTTGAGGATGTAACTAGGAAAATTGACAAGGGAGAGTCAGTGGATGTGGTGTACCTCGACTTTCAGAAAGCCTTCGACAAGGTCCCACATAGGAGATTAGTGGGCAAAATTAGGGCACATGGTATTGGGGGTAGGGTACTGACATGGATAGAAAATTGGTTAACAGACAGAAAGCAAAGAGTGGGGATAAATGGGTCCCTTTCGGAATGGCAGGCAGTGACCAGTGGGGTACCGCAAGGTTCGGTGCTGGGACCCCAGCTATTTACGATATACATTAATGACTTAGACGAAGGGATTAAAAGTACCATTAGCAAATTTGCAGATGATACTAAGTTGGGGGGTAGTGTGAATTGTGAGGAAGATGCAATAAGGCTGCAGGGTGACCTGGACAGGTTGTGTGAGTGGGCGGATACATGGCAGATGCAGTTTAATGTAGATAAGTGTGAGGTTATTCACTTTGGAAGTAAGAATAGAAAGGCAGATTATTATCTGAATGGTGTCAAGTTAGGAGGAGGGGGGGTTCAACGAGATCTGGGTGTCCTAGTGCATCAGTCAATGAAAGGAAGCATGCAGGTTCAGCAGGCAGTGAAGAAAGCCAATGGAATGTTGGCCTTCGTAACAAGAGGAGTTGAGTATAGGAGCAAAGAGGTCCTTCTACAGTTGTACCGGGCCCTGGTGAGACCGCACCTGGAGTACTGTGTGCAGTTTTGGTCTCCAAATTTGAGGAAGGATATTCTTGCTATGGAGGGCGTGCAGCGTAGGTTCACTAGATTAATTCCCGGAATGGCGGGACTGTCGTATGTTGAAAGGCTGGAGCGATTGGGCTTGTATACACTGGAATTTAGAAGGATGAGGGGGGATCTTATTGAAACATATAAGATAATTAGGGGATTGGACACATTAGAGGCAGATAACATGTTCCCAATGTTGGGGGAGTCCAGAACAAGGGGCCACAGTTTGAGAATAAGGGGTAGGCCATTTAGAACGGAGATGAGGAAGAACTTTTTCAGTCAGAGGGTGGTGAAGGTGTGGAATTCTCTGCCTCAGAAGGCAGTGGAGGCCAGTTCGTTGGATGCTTTCAAGAGAGAGCTGGATAGAGCTCTTAAGGATAGCGGAGTGAGGGGGTATGGGGAGAAGGCAGGAACGGGGTACTGATTGATAGTGATCAGCCATGATCGCATTGAATGGCGGTGCTGGCTCGAAGGGCTGAATGGCCTACTCCTGCACCTATTGTCTATTGTCTATTGTCTATAATAAAGGGGAGGCCAGTTAAAACTGAGGTGAAAAAACCCCAGAGCGTTGTGAATTTGTGGAATTCTCTGCCACAGAGGGCAGTGGAGGCCAAATCACTGGATGGATTTAAGAGAGTGAGATAGAGCTCTAGGGGCTAGTGGAATCAAGGGATATGGGGAGAAGGCAGGCACGGGTTATTGATGGGGGATGATCAGCCATGATCACAATGAATGGTGGTGCTGGCTCGAAGGGCCGAATGGCTTCCTCCTGCACCTATTTTCTATGTTTCTAAACAAAACTAAACAAACAAATCATTCCTGCATCACAGGAATGGCGACGTAGATGAAGGAATGGGAGCTGTTGTGAAGCTGAACAGCAGAGGCTGAGCTAATGAACCAAGCCTCCAAGGATGGAGTGACTTTCTACCGTTGCACCAACGAGAGTGTGCTGACGTACTGTATTTCTATGTGGTACACCAGCAGCTCAGAGGCAGACAAGAAAGCCCTTCAGAGGGTCATCAACTCTGCAAAGAAAATCATTGGTTGCCCACTGCCCTCTCTAGAGGAACTTTACTCCCTCCGCTGCCTCAGCAGAGCAGCCAACATCCTGAGGGATCCTTCCCACCCTGGGTCATCAGCTGCTCCAACTGCTGCCCTCTGGTAGACGGTTCAGGTCCATTACATCACGGACTAATAGACTCAAGAACAGTTTCTACCCCAGCGTCATACGTGAGCTGAACACTGCCAGACACTCACATCAAACTGAAGGGAAGGAACGGAACTGATCGGAACACTATCAGTTACTTGTCAGAAAACATAAGCCTCAATTTAATACAAGTTTACATTCTACTGCACTTATATTGCTTAACATTTGCTAAACTTATTACATGTTACAACCGACCGCACCTTATATTTAATTACATTATTTCTTTTATTTTTTTTAAAAAACGGCACTTGCAATATGTTAGCTCTCATTGCTGTGCAATAACTTGCTGTCTTGATTGCACTGTTCACTGCCTCGGCCGTATTGTAATTGTTTTGTCTATATTGTATTAGAGGTCAGTTAGTTTAATTCAGTAGATTAGGTTTAGCTTGTTATGGTTAAAGGTTTATCCTTTGTACTTTCTGCTGTGTGTGATTGCATCATCTTCTGGACTGCTTTAATTTCGCTGTACTTTGTGTAGTGACCATAAAGGTTTTTACATTTACATTTACATTGACAAAGGGAGGCCTTTCATCCCGCTGGGCAGGCACTTAAGAGGCAGTCAAACAGCCCTCGTCTTAAGGAATGGTTACATAAAAGGCTCATCGACTGTTAAATCTTTGGCCTCCAACAACCCGTGAGCTCAATGTGTGCTGAATGGTTCTTCAGGCTAATAATAGTTCAGCAAAACGCAATCTTGTTTTGCCAAATGTGCCTCTTCCCCAGGACACTGTTGCTCTTCGGCTTGCTGTGAACCCTCCAGGAATCTTTAATGTTTATACGCGCATCACGTGTACAAAATCATTCACAACTCACAATTCAATTCACAGGAATAGATCGGGCGGACGCACGGAGTCTCTCGGCCAGAGTTGGGGAATTAGTACGGCTAAAATTCTTAAGGGGTTGGATAAAATTCTTAAGGGGTTGGAGAGGCTAGATGCGGGAAGATTGTTTCCGATGTTGGGGGAGCCCAGAACCAGGGGTCACAGCTTAAGGATAAGGGGGAAGTCTTTTAGGACCGAGATGAGAAAACATTTCTTCACACAGAGAGTGGTGAGTCTGTGGAATTCTCTGCCACAGAAGGTAGTTGAGGCCAGTTCATTGGCTATATTTAAGAGGGAGTTAGATGTGGCCCTTTTTGCTAAAGGGATCAGGGGGTATGGAGAGAAGGCAGGTACAGGCTACTGAGCTGAATGATCAGCCATGATCATATTGAATGGCGGTGCAGGCTCGAAGGGCCGAATGGCTTCCTCCTGCACCTATTTTCTATGTTTCTAAACAAAACTAAACAAACAAATCATTCCTGCATCACAGGAATGGCGACGTAGATGAAGGAATGGGAGCTGTTGTGAAGCTGAACAGCAGAGGCTGAGCTAATGAACCAAGCCTCCAAGGATGGAGTGACTTTCTACCGAATGGCCTACTCCTGCACCTATTTTCTATGTTTCTATGTTTCTATGTCAGAGGTCACGGGGAGAAGGCAGGAGAATGGGGTTAGGTGGGAGAGATAGATCAGCCGTCATTAAATGGCAGAGTGTAGACTTGATGGGCCGAATGACCTAATTCTACTCCTATCACTTATGATCTTACAGCACTTATGAATCGAAAACCAGAGGACAGGTTTAATAGACAATAGACAATAGGTGACGGAAAGCCAACTTTAGGTAGTTCCTCTGTCCCTCTCTTCCCCTCCTCCTTCCCAGATCTCCCTCTATCTTCCTGTCTCCACCTATATCCTTCCTTTGTCCTGCCCCCCTGACATCAGTTTGAAGAAGGGTCTCGACCCGAAACGTCACCCATTCCTTCTCTCCCGAGATGCTGCCTGACCCGCTGAGTTACTCCAGCATTTTGTGAATAGACAATAGGTGCAGGAGGAGGCCATTCGGCCCTTCGAGCCAGCACCGCCGTTCACCGCGTTCATGGTTGATCATCCACAATCAGTACCCCGTTCCTGCCCTCTCCCCATGCCCCTTGACTCCGCTGTCACTAAGAGCTCTGTCTAACTCAGGTCAGGGGGGAATGATTTAGCAGGAATCTGAGGAGTAACATCTGAGGTGGCGCAGCGGTAGTGTTGCTGCCCGACAGCGAATGCAGCGCCGGAGACTCAGGTTCGATCCCGACTATGGGCGCCGTCTGTACAGAGTTTGCATGTTCTCCCCGTGACCTGCGTGGGTTTTTTCCGAGATTTCCGGTTTTCTCCCACACTCCAAAGACGTGCAGGTTTGTCGGTTAATTGGCTTGGTATAAGTGTAAATTGTCCCTCGTGTGTGTAGGATGGTGTTAGTGTGCGGAAATCGCTGGGCGGCGTGGACTCGGCGGGCCAAAGGGGTCTGTTTCCGCGCTGTATCTCGAAACTCAACTCAACTAAAGGGGAGACACAAAATGCTGGAGTAACTCAGCAGGTCAGGCAGCATCTCTGGAGAGAAGGAATGGGTAACATTTCGGGTCGAGACCCTTCTTCAGATTGATGTCAGGGGAGGGGAAGGTAAACTAAAGGGTGGTGGGTGTATGGAACGAGCTGCCAGAGGAGGTAGTTGAGGCTGGGACTATCCCAACATTTAAGAAACAATTGGACAGACACATGGATAGGACAGGTTTGGAGGGATATGGACCAAACGCAGGCAAGTGGGACTAGTGTAGCTGGGACATGTTGGTCGGTGTGGGCAAGTTGGGCCGAAGGGCCTGTTTCCACACAGAATCACTCTGTGACTCAATCAGGATTAAACACTATACAAACAATTGCATTAGTTTAGTTTAGTTTAGTTTGGACATACAGCGCGGAAACAGGCCCTTCGGCCCACCTAGTCCGCGCCGACCAGCGATCCCCGTATACTAGCACAATCCTACACACACTAGGGACAATTTACAATTCTTACCGAAGCCAATTAACCCCCTACGTCTTTGGACTGTGGGAGGAAACCGGAGCACCTGGAGAAAACCCGCGCGGTCACGGGGAGAACGTACAAACTCTGCACAGACAGCGCCCGTGGTCGGGATCGAACCTGGGACGCTGGCGCTGTGAGGCAGCAACTCTACCGCTGCGCCACCGTGCCGCCTCACTGTGCCAATAGTGCTTTGTAGCTGTGGTGCGTACGACTGATACGGCCTCCGCTGCCTCTCTCCAGAAGCCCGATCTCTGATGCTAACCGTAGACAGACACAAAATGCTGGAGTAACTCAGCGGGTCAGGCAGCGCCTCTGGAGAAAAAGACTAGGGTGACATTTCGGGGGGAGACCCTTCTTCAGACTGAGAGTCAGGGTTGAGGCGGACAAGAGATATGAAAAGGTGCAAAGAGCAAATGAATGAAAGACACGCCAAAGGACAAATCAAAGCCAGCAACAGTGATCAAGGAACAGTGGAGCCCACAACGGTCCATTGATGGCTGTGGGGATGAGTGAGATTCACGAGTGAAGCAGTGAAACTCAGCAGAAGGACAGTGAAACTAGCACGATGACTAGGGGTGGGGGAAGGATGGTTCAGCTCGAGACCCTTCTTCAGACTGAGAGTCAGGAGAGAGGGAAACGAGAGATATTGCCTTGTTAGAAAACTATATCTCTGGTTTCTCTTTTCCCTGACTTGCGGTCTGGAGTAAGGGTCTCGAGCCAACCCATACGGGACAAACCAATTCAGCCCAAAATACAGGATGTCCCGGCTAATGTGGGCCAAAAGATCCAGAACAAAGGGAATAACGTTTAGTGCAAGATAAAGTCTAGTAAAGCCCGATCAAAGATAGTTCGAGGGTTCCCAATGAGGTAGATAGTAGTTCAGGGCTGCTCTCTGGTTGTGGTAGGATGGTTCAGTTGCCTGATAACAGCCGGGAAGAAACTGCCCCTGATTCTGGAGGTGTGCGTTTTCACACTTCTGTACCTCTTGCCTGATGGGAGAGGGGAGAAGAGGGAGTGGCCGGGGTGAGACTGGTCCTTGATGATGCTGCTGGCCTTGCCGAAGCAGTGTAAGGTGTAGACGGAGTTAATAGTCAAGTCAAGTCAATTTTATTTGTATAGCACATTTAAAAACAACCCACGTTGACCAAAGTGCTGTACATCAGTTCAGGTACTAAGAACGAACATACAATGGCACACAAACATAACAGCACATACATAAACAGTTCACAGTGCCCCCTCAGAGGGCCTCAAACGCTAGGGAGTAGAAATTGGTTTTGAGCCTGGACTTAAAGGAGTCGATGGAGGGGGCAGTTCTGATGGGGAGAGGGATGCTGTTCCACAGTCTAGGAGCTGCAACTGCAAAAGCGCGGTCACCCCTGAGCTTAAGCCTAGACCGCGGGATAGTGAGTAGCCCCAAGTCGGCTGACCTGAGGGACCTGGAGATAGAGTGGTGGGTTAGAATATTTTTGATATAGGGGGAGGGGGGGGCCCGTTTAGGGCTTTGTACGTGAATAGGAGGAGCTTGAAGTTGATTCTGTACCGTACTGGGAGCCCGTGGAGAGAGACCAGAATCGGGGTGATGTGGATAGACTCCAGGGGTCGGCGGGGGTCAATGCTGGGTCCACTGCTCTTCACGTTGTATATCAATGATTTGGACGAGGGGATTGAAGGTTTTGTGGCCAAGTTTGCAGATTATACAAAAACAGGTGGAGGGGCAGGTAGTGTAGAGAAAGCAGGGACTTTGCAGAAGGACGTGGACAGGTTGGGATAGTGGGCAGAGAAGTGGCCGATGGAATATAGTGTAGCAAAGTGTGGAGACATGCATTTTGGTAGGAAGAGTAAAGGCGTAGACTATTTTCTAAATTGGGAGAGAATCCAGAAATCGGAGGTGCAAAGGGACTTGGGAGTGCTGGTGCAGGATTCCCAAAACGTTAATCATCAAGTCGAATCGGTAGTAAAGAAAGCAAATGCAATGCTACCATTTATTTCAAGAGGGCTTGTATACAAAAACAGGGATGCAATGCTGAGGCTCTATAAGGTGCTGGTCAGGCCGCATTTGGAAGATCGTGAGCAATTTTGAGCACCGTTTCTGTGGAAGGATGTGCTGGCTCTGGAAATGGTCCAGAGAAGGTTTACAAGAACGATCCCAGGAATGAGTTGGTTAACCTATGATGAGCTTTTTTCTGCACTGGGCCTGTACTCACTGGAGTTTAGAAGCATGAGGGGGGACCTCATTGAAACGTACAGGATAGTGAAAGGCTTGGATAGAGTGGATGTGGAGAGGATGTTTCCACTAGTGGGAGAGTCTAGGACCAGAGGTCACAGCCTCAGAATTAAAGGACATTCTTTTAGGAAGGAGATAAGGAGAAATCTCTTTAGTCAGAGGGTGGTGAATCTGTGGAATTCTTTGCCACAGAAGGCTGTGGAGGCCAAGTCAGTGGATATATTTAAGGCAGCGATAAATAGATTCTTGATTAGTACGGGTGTCAGGGGTTATGCACCTATTGTCTATTGTCTATTGTCTAAGGCAGGAGAATGTTGTTAGGAGGGAGAGATAGTTCAGCCATGATTGAATGGCGGAGTAGACTATATGGATCGAATAGCCTAAAATCCTATCACTTATAACCTTATGACCTTCTGAATAGAAGGGAGGTTGGTTGGTATGATGGTCTGGGCTGCGTCAACAATTGGCCGCAATTCCTTGCAGAGTTGGATGGAGCTGTTCCCAAACCAAGCTGTGATGCATCCTGATAAAATGCTTTCCATGGTGCTAGCAACAGGCAGTGAAGAAAGCCAATGGAATGTTGGCCTTCATAACAAGAGGAGTTGAGTATAGGAGCAAAGAGGTCCTTCTGCAGTTGTACATGGCCCTAGTGAGACCGCACCTGGAGTACTGTGTGCAGTTTTGGTCCCCAAATTTGAGGAAGGATATTCTTGCTATTGAGGGCGTGCAGCGTAGGTTTACTAGGTTAATTCCCGGAATGGCGGGACTGTCGTATGTTGAAAGACTGGAGCGACTGGGCTTGTATACACTGGAATTTAGAAGGATGAGAGGGGATCTTATCGAAACGTATAAGGTTATTAAGGGATTGGACACGCTAGTGGCAGTAAACATGTTCCCGATGTTGGGAGAGTCCAGAACCAGGGGCTGCAGTTTAAGAATAAGGGGTAGGCCATTTAGAACGGAGATGAGGAAAAACTTTTTCAGTCAGAGAGTTGAGAATCTGTGGAATTCTCTGCCTCAGAAGGCAGTGGAGGCCAATTCTCTGAATGCATTCAAGAGAGAGCTAGATAGGGCTCTTAAGGATAGCGGAGTCAGGGGGTATGGGGAGAAGGCAGGAACGGGGTACTGATTGAGAATGATCAGCCATGATCACATTTAATGGCGCTGCTGGCTCGAAGGGCCGAATGGCCTCCTCCTGCACCTATTGTCCATTGTCCATTGTCCATTGTCCATTGTCCATTGTCCATTGTCCATTGTCCATTGTCCATTGTCCATTGTCCGTTGTCTATTGTCTATTGTCTATTGTCCATTGTCTATTGTCTATTGTCTATTAAGATGGTGTTTGGTACGATTGTTGGGTTTCAGGAACGGCCTCTCTCCCGCTGTTATCAACCTTTTGAACCGAGTGCAGTGCAAGTTCACGGAGTGCAGGAAGGAGACAGAGAGTTTAATAACATGGTGTCAAAGCAGCAGCCTCTGCCCCCGTGTCAAGAGGATGAAGGAGGCAATTACTGACGTCCGGGAGAGGGGAGATGACACGGACATGCCGGCGCCAATGATGCCGGCAAGGGGGTGGTCGAGGGCCGCGAGGCGTGAACGTCACCGACGCTTTGGCCCGGACCAGAGACATTGAGGCAAAAGTGCCACACCACCACACTGAACTCGTCAGCCCCTTCAGAACACTCCACAGCGGTGGAGATGCCGCCTTACAGCGAACGCAGCGCCGGAGACCCGGGTCCCATCCCGACTACTGGCGCTGACTGTACGGAGTTGGTATGCTCTTCCCCGTGACCCGCGTGGGTTTTCTCCGAGATCCTCGGTTTCCTCCCAAGCTCAAAGACGTGCAGGTTTGCAGGTTAATAGGCTTGGTGTATGTGTGAATGTGTGCTGGGTGTAGACAATAGACAATAGACAATAGACAATAGACAATAGACAATAGACAATAGACAATAGACAATAGACAATAGACAATAGACAATAGATGCAGGAGGAGGCCATTAGGCCCTTCGAGCCAGCACCGCCATCCAATGTGATCATGGCTGATCATTCTCAATCAGTACCCCGTTCCTGCCTTCTCCCCACACCCCCTGACTCCGCTATCCTTAAGAGCTCTATCTAGCTCTCTCTTGAATGCATTTAGAGAATTGGCCTCCACTGCCTTCTGAGGCAGAGAATTCCACAGATTCACAACTCTCTGAGTGGAAAAGGTTCTTCCTCATCTCCGTTCTAAATGGCCTACCCCTTATTCTTAAACTGTGGCCCCTGGTTCTGGACTCTGGGTAGTGTTAGTGTGCGGGGATCGCTGGTCGGCGCGGACCCGGTGGGCCGAAGGGCCTGTTCTTGCGCTGTATCTCTAAACCGAAACAAAAATAAACCAAACACTGACACGTCTCCAACGACTCCACTCCATTCAATGTGCTTACCGCAGAAATTACCCTGCAACTCATTTTGAAGTGAATGTCCCTTAATTAAGTCAAGTCAAGTCAAGTGTCCTTCTGCATTGTCAGTTGTTATCAGGCAACAGGTCCATCCTATTAATAGCTGGAGAGTGGTCCTGAGTTCCCATCTACCTCGATGAATTCTATGATACTTTATTGTCACACGTACCACCTCACAAACTGAACCATTCTATCCACAACTGGAGAGCGGTCCTGATCCACCATCCACCTCGATTCCACACTGCTCTCTGGTTGTTGGTTGTGGTAGGATGGTTCAGTTGCCTGATAATTGGGGAAGTCCAGAACAAGGGGTCACAGCTTAAGGATAAGGGGGAAGTCTTTTAGGACCGAGATGAGAAAACATTTCTTCACACAGAGAGTGGTGAATCTGTGGAATTCTCTGCCACAGAAGGTAGTTGAGGCCAGTTAATTTGCTATATTTAAGAGGGAGTTAGATGTGGGCCTTGTGGCTAAAGGGATCAGGGGGTATGGAGAGAAGGCAGGTACGGGATACTGAGTTGGATGATCAGCCATGATCATATTGAATGGCGGTGCAGGCTCGAAGGGCCGAATGGCCTACTCCTGCATCTATTTTCTATGTTTCTGTTTCTAACTGCTGCCCCTGAATCTGGAGGTGTGCGTTTTCACACTTCTGTACCTCTTGCCCGATGGGAGAGGGGAGGAGAGGGAGTGGCCGAGGGGTGAGACTGGTCCTTGATGATGCTGCTGGCCTTGCCGAGGCAGCGTGAGGTGTAGACGGATTCGATGGAAGGGAGGTTGGTTTGTGCGATGGTCTGGGCTGCATCCATAATTCGCTGCGATTTCTCGCGGGTCTTGGATGGAGCTGTTCCCAAACCGTGCTGTGACGCGTCCCGATAAAATGCTTTCTATGGTGCATCTGTAGAAGTTGGTGAGAGTTGTAGGGGACTTGCTGAACATCCTAATCCTTCTAAGTGAGGTTATCCACTTTGGTGGAAAGAATAGGAAGGCAGAGTATTATCTGAATGGTGTCAAGTTAGGAACAGGGGACGTACAACGAGATCTGGGTGTCCTAGTGCATCAGTCACTGAAAGGAAGCATGCAGGTACAGCAGGCAGTGAAGAAAGCCAATGGAATGTTGGCCTTCATAACAAGAGGAGTTGAGTATAGGAGCAAAGAGGTCCTTCTGCAGTTGTACAGGGCCCTAGTGAGACCGCACCTGGAGTACTGTGTGCAGTTTTGGTCTCCAAATTTGAGGAAGGATATTCTTTCTATTGAGGGCGTGCAGCGTAGGTTTACTAGGTTAATTCCCGGAATGGCGGGACTGTCATATGTTGAAAGACTGGAGCGACTAGGCTTGTATACACTGGAATTTAGAAGGATGAGAGGAGATCTTATCGAAACATATAAGATTATTAAGGGGTTGGTCACGTTAGAGGCAGGAAACATGTTCCCAATGTTGGGGGAGTCCAGAACCAGGGGCCACAGTTTAAGAATAAGGGGTAAGCAATTTAGAACTGAGATGAGGAAAAACTTTTTCAGTCAGAGAGTTGTGAATCTGTGGAATTCTCTGCCTCAGAAGGCAGTGGAGGCCAATTCTCTGAATGCATTCAAGAGAGAGCTGGATAGAGCTCTTAAGGATAGCGGAGTCAGGGGGTATGGGGAGAAGGCAGGAACGGGGTACTGATTGAGAATGATCAGCCATGATCACATTGAATGGCGGCGCTGGCTCGAATGGGCCGAATGGCCTCCTCCTGCACCTATTGTCTATTGTCTATTGTCCATAAGTAAGTAGAGGCATTGAGGCCATCCAGAAGTCCCTGCCTGCTCTATCAATTACACCTACAAACCAGCGCGTCTTTGGGATGTGGGGGTGAAACTGGAGCACCCGGAGGAAACCCACGCGGTCACAGGGAGAACGTGCAAACTCCACGCAGGCAGCGACCGAGATAGGGATCAATCAATCCCAATCCCAATCACACATCATTAGCCAAGTATGTTTTGCAACATTCAAGGAACTTCATTTGCCAGACAGTCATAACAATAAAAAGCAACAGGACACACACAATACATTTTAACATGAACATCCACCACAGTGACTCCTCCACATTCCTCACTGTGCTGTTATGTCTGTGTGCCATTGTATGTTCGTTCTTAGTACCTGAACTGATGTACAGCACTTTGGTCAACGTGGGTTGTTTTTTTAATGTGCTGTGCAAATAAAATTGACTTGACTCGACTTGACTCACTGTGATGGAAGGCGAAAAAAAAGTCCAATCTCTCCCTTCTTTGTCCTCCAGCGGTCAGGGGGCCTCTAACCTTCCGTTGACGGGACGATCTTGACTCCCGTGGCCGGCGGCGTTTGGGCCTTCCTGGTCGGGGCGATCAAGCTCCTGCATCGGGGGGGGAATCTCAGCTCCCCCGCACCGGGCGATCTACCCCGGGTCGGGGCTTGTCGAACCTCCTGCGGCCTTTGGAGCTTCCCGACGTTGGTCTCAACCCGAGACTGCGAGCTCCGCGATGTTAAAGTCTGCAGGCCGCAGTTTGAGCGTCGATCCCAGGCAAGGAATCGCACGCTGTGAAGGTAAGTCCACGCCCCGCGTTGAGGCTCAAAGTCAGTCTCGGGCAAGGCCGCCAGCTCAAAACCGAGTCTCTGGAGCTGGGTGGCAGCTAAGGGGCTCCATCTTTTTCGTTCATTTCTGAAATATTGGCACCTTTGATTTTTTAGCTTGGTTTAGTTTAGCTAAACAGCATGGAAACAGGCCCACTGACTCTGCGATGACCAGCGATCACCCGTAGACTGGTCCTATCCCACACACGAGTGACAATTTATGATTTACAGGCGACCATTAACCCACAAGCCTGCACGTCTTTGGAGTGGGGGAGGAAACCGGAGCACCCGGAGAAAAACCCAAGCGGCACGGTGGCGCAGCGGTAGAGTTGCTGCCTTACAGCGAATGCAGCGCCGGAGACTCAGGTTCGATCCCGACTACGGGCGCTGTCTGTACGGAGTTTGTACGTTCTCCCCGTGACCTGCGTGGGTTTTCACCGAGATCTTCGGTTTCGTCCCACACTCCAAAGACGAGCAGGTTTGTAGGTTAAATGACTGGGTAAATGTGACTAGTGTAAATGTATCCTAGTGTGTGTAGGATAGTGTTAATGTGCGGGGATCGCTGGTTGGCACGGACCCGGTGGGCCAAAGGGCCTGTTTCCGCGCTGTATCTCTAAATCTAAAAGTCACGGGAAGAACGTACAAACTCCGTACCGACAGCGCCCGTGGTCAGGATCGAACCCGGGTCTCTGGCGCCGTGAGGCAGCAACTCTACCGCCGCGCCACCATACAAATACTCTACTCTTATTTAGTTTAGTTTAGTTTAGTTTAGTTTAGAGATACAGCACGGAAACAGGCCCTTTCGGCCCACCGGGTCCGCGCCGACCAGCGATCCCCGCACATTAACACTATCCTAAACACACTAGGGACAATTTTTACATTTACCAAGCCAATTAACCTACAAACCTGCACGTCTTTGGAGTGTGGGAGGAAACCGAAGATCTCGGAAAAAACCCACGCAGGTCACGGGGAGAACGTACAAACTCCGTACAGACAGCACCCGTAGTCAGGATGGAACCCGGGTCTCCGGCGCTGCATTCGCTGTAAGGCAGCAACTCTAACTCTGCGCCAGGAAAGCTTTCTGTTTTGAACACAATGGTCCCTCTGGTCAGGTCAAGGGGCTCCCTCATAGATTTCGAAAAACTGTTTCCATCGGAAGTGCTGAATAACATATATATAACATATAAAATCGAGCTTGCCTCCACCACTTCCACCGGAAGCCCATTCCATACAGCCACCACACTCTGAGTAAAGAAGTTACCCCTCATGTTACCCCTAAACTTTGTCCCTTCAATTCTGAAGCTATGTCCCCTTGTTGAAATCTTCCCCACTCTCAAAGGGAAAAGCCTACCCACGTCAACTCTGTCCGTCCCTCTCAAAATTTTATAAACCTCTATCAAGTCCCCCCTCAACCTTCTACGCTCCAAAGAATAAAGACCCAACCTGCTCAACCTCTCTCTGTAGCTTAAGTGCTGAAACCCAGGTAACATTCTAGTAAATCTCCTCTGTACCCTCTCCATTTTGTCGACATCCTTCCTATAATTTGGTGACCAGAACTGCACACCATACTCCAGATTCGGCCTCACCAATGCCCTGTACAATTTTAACATTACATCCCAACTTCTATACTCGATGCTCTGATTTATAAAGGCAAGCATACCAAACGCCTTCTTCACCACCCTATCCACATGAGATTCCACCTTCAGGGAACAATGCACAGTTATTCCCAGATCCCTCTGTTCCACTGCATTCCTCAATTCCCTACCATTTACCCTGTACGTCCTATTTTAATTTGTCCTACCAAAATGCAGCACCTCACACTTATCAGCATTAAACTCCATCTGCCATCTTTCAGCCCACCCTTCCAAAAGGCCCAAGTCTCTCTGTAGACTTTGAAACTCTACTTCATTATTAACTACACCACCTATCTTAGTATCATCTGCATATTTACTAATCCAATTTGCCACACCATCATCCAGATCATTAATGTAAATGACAAACAACAGTGGACCCAACACAGATCCTTGGGGTACTCCACTAGACACTGGCCTCCAACCTGACATACAATTGTCAACCATTACCCTCTCGTATCTCTCGTATTCTTAGCGTGAGGGCTTCGGCACCAGACCGGGGCGCAATGCTCGGTGGCTGAGAACACCAGGGCCGCTGTGGACATGCGTAGTGTCTTCGTCGTGGCTCCCCATGTGGTGCCGGCTAGGAGATGATAAAAAGAACAGTGAAAGGCCTGGATAGAGTGGGCGTAGAGAGGATGTTTCCACTAGTTTAGAGATACAGCGCGGAAACAGGCCCTTTCGGCCCACCGGGTCCGCGCCGACCAGCGATCCCCGCACATTAACACTATCCTACACCCACTGGGGACAATGTTTTACATTTACAAAGCCAATTAACCTGCAAACCTGCACGTCTTTGGAGTGTGGGAGGAAACCGAAGATCTCGGAGAAAACCCACGCAGGTCACGGGGAGAACGTACAAACTCCGTACAGACGGCGCCCGTAGTCGGGATGGAACCCGGGTCTCCGGCACTGCATTCTCTGTGAGGCAGTAACTCTACCGCTGCGCCACCGTGACCGCCCAAGTGGGAGAGTCTGGGACTAAAGGTCACAGCCTCAGAATTAAAGGACGCTCGTTTAGGAAGGAGATGAGGAGGAATTTCTTCAGTCAGAGGGTGTTGAATCTGTGGGATTCTTTGCCACAGAAGGCTGTGGAGGCCAAGTCAGTGGATATTTTTAAGGCAGAGATAGATAGATTCTTCATTAGTACGGTTTATGGGGAAAGGGCAGGAAAATGGGGTCAGATAGATCGGCCATGATGGATTGGCGGAGTAGACTCGATGGGCTGAATAGCATAATTCTGCTCCTTTCACTTATGATCTTATGACCTAAATCAGGACCACACGAAGACCTTTGAAAGAGCCGTTCACCACGTTCCACTTTCCCATTCTTTACTTCAATCTTTAAGGGTGGTCACAATGGCGCAGCGGTAGAGATAAGGGCGGCACGGTGGCACAGCGGTAGAGTTGCTGCCTTACAGCGAATGCAGCGCCGGAGATCCGGGCTTGATCCCGACTATGGGCGCTGTCTGTACGGAGTTTGTACGTTCTCCCCGTGACCTACGTGCGTTTTCTCCGAGATCTTCGGTTTCCTGCCACGCTCCAAAGATGTACAGGTATGTAAGTTAATTGGCTTGGTAAGTGTAAAAATTGTCCCCAGTGGGTATAGGATAGTGTTAGTGTGCGGGGATCGCTGGTCGGTGCGGACCCGGTGGGCCGAAAGGGCCTGTTTCCGCGCTGTATCTCTAAACTAAATTAGTTTAGTTTAATTTATTGTCTCGAGGTACAGTGAAAAGCATTATTCAGAATGTAAAAAATATATATACAGAACTAAAACTGTGCAAAATCTCTTCAGATATTTTCAGCATCTGTACAATCATTAGTGTCGTTATCATTCTATTGCAGAGGCATTTAAGAGCCATTTGGATAGGCACATGGATATGCAGGGTATGGATCATGTACAGGTAGATGAGAGTTGGTCTCGGTATCATGTTTGGCACATACATTGTGAGCCGAAGGGCCTTTTCACCCAGAGAGCCGTGAATCTGTGCAATTCTCTGCCACAGAAGGCAGTGGAGGCCGATTCACTGGATGTTTTCAAGAGAGAGTTAGATTTATCTCTTAGGGCTAATGGAATCAAGGGATATGGGGAGAAAGCAGGAACGGGGTACTTACTGATTTTGTATGATCAGCCATGATTATGTTATAGGGCGGCGCGGTTGCGCAGCGGTAGAGTTGCTGCCTTACATTGAATGCAGCGCCGGAGACTCAGGTTCGATCCTGACTACGGGCGCCGTCTGTACGGAGTTTGTACGTTCTCCCCGTGATCTGCGTGGGTTTTCTCCGAGATCTTCGGTTTCCTCCCACACTCCAAAGACATACAGGTTTGTAGGTTAATTGGCTCGGTAAATGTAAAAATTGTCCCTAGTGGGTGTAGGATGGTGTTAGTGTGCGTGGGATCGCTGGGCGGCGCGGACCCGGTGGGCCGAAGGACCTGTTTCTGCGCTGTATCTCTGAATCTAAAAACAAAATCTGAATGGCGGTGCTGGCTTGAAGGGCCGAATGGCCTACTCCTGCACCTGTTTGTCTATGTGTTTCTATGTTTGTTACGTTATTCTGTTCTATGTTCCATTCATCCTTCTCCCGTTGAAAACACTTTCCACTTATCTATTCACCAAGAACACAAAGTAACTCAGCGGGTCAGGCAGCATCTCTGGAGGATAGACACAAAATGCTGGAGTAGCTGGCTTGGAAGTTGGTGGAGGGGCCATTACTCAGGGGAAGGGTAATCTGGGTAATCTGGAAGGGCTGGGTAATCTGGAAGGGCTGGAAGGGTGGATAGGTGACCCGGACTGGGTGGACTGCACCCCAGGGTTCTCAAAGAGGTGGCCTCAGAGATTGGGGTGGCCATTAGTTGTGATATTTCAAGAATCACAGTGGTTCCTGAGAATTGGAAAATTGTGAATATCACCCCGTTGTACAAGAAGGGAGCAAAGCTGAAGAACGTAAACCAAAGGCCGGTTAGCCTGACTTCAGTGGGTGGTAAGAGTTTAGAGTCAATTATATAAAGGATGAGGTTACGCAGTACTTGGAAGTTGAAACATAGAAACATAGAAACATAGAAAATAGGTGCAGGAGGAGGTCATTTCGGCCCTTCGAGCCAGCACCGCCATTCATTGTGATCATGGCTGATCGTCCACAATCAGTAACCTGTGCCTGCCTTCTCCCCATATCCATTGATTCCACTGGCCCCTAGAGCTCTATCCAACTCTCTCTTAAATCCATCCAGTGATTTGGCCTGCACTGCCCTCTGCGGCAGAGAATTTCACAAATTCACAACTCTCTGGGTGAAAAAGTTCCTTCTCACCTCAGTTTTAAATGGCCTCCCCTTTATTCTAAGACTGTGTGGCCCCTGGTTCTGGACTCGCCCAACATTGGGAACATTTTTCCTGCGTCTAGCTTGTCCAGTCCCTTTTATAATTTTATACGTTTCTATAATTTCCCCTCTCATCCTTCTAAACTCCAGTGAACACAAGCCCAGTCTATTCAACCTTTCCTCATATGACAGTCCCGCCATCCCAAGGATCAATCTCGTGAACCTACGCTGCACTGCCTCAATTACAAGGATGTCCTTCCTCAAAGTAGGAGACCAATAAGTTCACGATAAAATAGGCTGAAGTCAGCATGGTTTTGCGAATGGCCTACCCCTTATTCTTAAACTGTGGCCCCTTGTAAACTGTAGGTATTTATTCACAAAATGATGGAGTAACTCAGTGGGTCAGGCAACATCTCAGGAGAGAAGGAATGGGCGACGTTTCGGGTCGAGACCCTCAGTCTGAAGAAGGGTCTCGACCCGAAACGTCACCCATTCCTTCTCTCCTGAGATGCTGCCTGACCCACTGAGTTACTCCAGCATTTTGTGAATAAATACCTTCGATTTGTACCAGCGTCTGCAGTTATTTTCTTACACAAACTGTAAACTGTAAACTGTGCCCTCCCCTGGAGAGCTCTGTCTTGCACTGATACCTCCCTCAGAAGAACAGAGATAAAAAAGATGACCAAGGCCGGCACGGTGGCACAGCGGTAGAGTTGCCGCCTTACAGCGAATGCAGCGCCGGAGACCCGGGTTCGATCCCAACTGCGGGTGCTGTCTGTATGGAGTTTGTACGTTCTCTCTGTGACCCGCGTGGGGTTTTCACCGAGATCTTCAGTTTCCTCCCACACTCCAAAGACGTGCGTGTTTGTAAAGTTAATTGGCACGGCGTGTGTGTGTGTGTGTAACATTGTCCCCGCTGTGCACAGGATAGTGTAAACGTGTGTGGGGGGGAATCGCCGGTCGGCGCGGACACGGTGGGCCGAAGAGCCCGTTTCCGCGCTGAACTAAACCAAACAAAACTGAAACGAAATGGGTGCCTTGTTGACAGTTCCCTGGACCAGAGCAGTGGGACCTAAGCAGAGGAACGATTGGAAGAGGCTTGGTGGATGTGAAGGATTTCACCCGCAGCTCTGCGCAGTCCCCATAGCAACCAGGAGCCACGTTTTAGAGAGTCGCACGCCAGGCAGATGAACGGTGCCTGAGGCACAGTTATGTTTATTGTGATTGGAATCAGTGTGTTTGTTGGTGGAGGTGGGGGGGCGGGAGGGGGTAGGGTTTGGAGCGGGGAGGGGGGAAGGGGGGTTGCGATGAGGAATAATTCCCAAGGACTCCAAACCTGCCTGTTGACGCAACACGTCATGCGTGTCGTTATATTTCCACAAATGTAAGTGGGAAACATACAATCAAGATGCTCTGCCGTGTAATTATGAGCAACATTGGATAATTTATACTTGGAACATGAAGTAATTCCTTTTCAAATTGTGCGAATTAGTTTAGTTCAGTTTCTTGTTGTCACGTGTACCGAGGTACAGTGAAAAAAGCATTTGTGTAAGATTATTAAGGGGTTGGACACGTTAGAGGCAGGAAACATGTTCCCAATGTTGGGGGAGTCCAGAACAAGGGGCCACAGTTTAAGAATAAAGGGGTAGGCCATTTAGAACAGAGATGAGGAAAAACATTTTCAGTCGGAGAGTTGTGAATCTGTGGAATTCTCTGCCTCGGAAGGCAGTGGAGGCCAATTCTCTGAATGCATTCAAGAGAGAGCTGGATAGAGCTATTAAGGATAGCGGAGTCAGGGGGTATGGGGAGAAGGCGGGAACGGGGTACTGATTGAGAATGATCAGCCATGATCACATTGAATGGCGGTGCTGGCTCGAAGGGCTGAATGGCCTCCTCCTGCACCTATTGTCTATTGTCTATTGTCTATAGCTTATTGTCACGTGTACAGAGGCACGATGAAAAGCTTTTGTTGCGTGCTACCCAGTCAGCGGAGGAACTATTCAGGATCACAATCGACCCATTTACAGCGTGCAGATGCACGATAAAGGGAATAACCTTTAGTGCGAGGTAAAGCCAGCAAAGTCCGATCAAGGATAGTCCGAGGGTCACCAATGAGGTGGATGGTAGTTCAGCACAGCTCTCTGGTGGGGTGATTCAGCTATCAGTTGGCAGGAGGGCAAGTGACAGAGATGAGTCACACGCATATGAAAGGCAGGATATTTTCATTTATTTATTCATGGCACTTGGACTCCACCGGTAGAGAGACTGGCATTAAAACAAACATCCTTAATTACCCATGAGCTCATTATTTTGACAGTCGAGCACTCGAACTGCCAGGGCAATGAAGGTTTAGTTCAGTTTAGTTTGTGAGATACAACGCGGAAACATACCTTTCGGCCCACCGGGTCCGCGCCGACCAGTGACCCCCGCACACTGACACCATCCTACACACACACTAGGGACAGTTTACAATTTAAAAGAAGGCAATTAACCTACAAACCCGCACGTCTTTTGGATCGTGGGAGGAAACCGAAGGTCTCGGGGAAAACCCACGCAGGTCACGGGGAGAAAGTACAAACTCCGTACAGACGGCGCCCGCAATCGGGATCGAACCCGGGTTTCTGGCGCTGTGAGGCAGCAACTCTACCGCTGCGCCACCGAATTCCACACTTGGCCCCTGTGGATATGGGACGGCTGTGGAGGCCAAGTCAATAGACATTTTTAAAGGCAGGGATAGAGAGATTCTTGATTAGTGCGGGTGTCAGGGGTTATGGGGAGAAGGCAGGAGAATGGGGTCGAGAGGGAAAGATAGATCAGCCATGATTGAATGGCAGAGTAGACTTATAGACAATAGACAATAGACAGTAGGTGCAGGAGGAGGCCATTCGGCCCTTCAAGCCAGCACCACCATTCAATGTGATCATGGCTGATCATTCTCAATCAGTACCCCATTCCTGCCTTCTCCCCATACCCCCTGACTCCGCTATCCTGAAGAGCTCTATCTAGCTCTCTCTTGAATGCATTCAGAGAATTGGCCTCCACTGCCTTCTGAGGCAGAGAATTCCACAGATTCACAACTCTCTGACTGAAAAAGTTTTTCCTCATCTCAGTTCTAAATGGCCTACCCCTTATTTTTAAACTGTGGCCCCTTGTTCTGGACTCCCCCCAACATTGGGAACATGTTTCCTGCCTCAAACGTGTCCAACCCCTTAATAATCGGATTCATCCCATCAGGCTCGGGAGATTTATCTGCCTTCATACGCCTGAGGGCGTACAACACCTCCTCGACCGTGACATGGAGTAAAAATATTCCCAATGTTGGGGGAGTCCAGAACCAGGGGCCACACAGTCATAGTCATAGTCATAGTCATAGTCATTCAGCACGGAAACAGGCCCTTCGGCCCAACTTGTCCGTGCCGACCTACATGCCCCATTTACACTAGTCCCACCAGCCCGCCCGCACTGGGCCCGCAGTGGAAACTTCTCTGCCACTTCATTTTATTTGGTGTTGGAGATTAATGAAAGATTATTGATAGACATTTTAGACAGTGACCGTGCAAGTGCACCAGTTCAAAATATTCATAAAACCCCTCAAAAAACCCAACATTATTTTGATCCAACCCATCAGAGAAATATTCTATTTAATACATAATAGGGACACAAGGAACTGCAGGTGCTGGAACATTGAGAAAAACGCAAGGTGCTGGAGTAACTCTGCCGGTCAGGCAGCATCTGTGGAGGGAACGGACAGATGAAGTTTCTGGTTGGGACTCTTGTTCCGACTGTGGTTTAAGAACCGCAGTGGCCCTGTCTGTCTAAGAATAAAGGGGGAGGCCATTTAAAACTGAGGTGAGAAAAAAAAACGTTTTCACCCAGAGAGTTGTGAATTTGTGGAATTCTCTGCCACAGAGGGCAGTGGAGGCCAATTCACTGGATGAATTTAAAAGAGGGTTAGATAGAGCTCGAGGGGCGAGTGGAATCAAGAGATATGGGGAAAAGGCAGGCACGGGTTACTGATTGTGGCTGATCAGCCACGATCACAATGAATGGCGGTGCTGGCTCGAAGGGACAAATGGCCTCCTCCTGCACCTATTTTCTATGACAATAGACAATAGACAGTAGGTGCAGGAGGAGGCCATTCGGCCCTTCGAGCCAGCACCGCCATTCACTGTGATCTATGGTACAATGTTACCTCGGTTTCCGTGACGACGAACTAAACTGGAAATGAATTGAAGAACGAGAAAGCCTTTCGCAAAGCAAACAAAGTGTTTCAGCTTCCATTGCAAGAACAATCAGCGGCTGAAACAAAGGCACCAAGGCTGCAGAAGTGAATTTGGTCTCTATACATCAGTTTAGTTTATTATTGCCACGAGCTACAGTGAAAAGCTTTTGTTTTGTGCCCCATCCAGTCAAGGAAAAGACTATACATGATCATAATCATAATATATACATTAATGACTTGGATGAAGGGATTAATAGTACCATTAGCAAATTTGCAGATGATACAAAGCTGGGTGGCAGTGTGAACTGTGAGGAAGATGCTATGAGGTTGCAGGGTGACTTGGACAGGCTGTGTGAGTGGGCGGATGCATGGCAGATGCAGTTTAATGTGGATAAGTGTGAGGTTATCCACTTTGGTGGTAAGAATAGGAAGGCAGAGTATTATCTGATTGGTGTCAAGTTAGGAAAAGGGGACGTACAACGAGATCTGGGTGTCCTAGTGCATCAGTCACTGAAAGGAAGCATGCAGGTACAGCAGGCAGTGAAGAAAGCCAATGGAATGTTGGCCTTCATAACAAGAGGAGTTGAGAAAAGGAGCAAAGAGGTCCTTCTGCAGTTGTACAGGGCCCTAGTGAGACCGCACCTGGAGTACTGTGTGCAGTTTTGGTCTCCAAATTTGAGGAAGGATATTCTTGCTATTGAGGGCGTGCAGCGTAGGTTTACTAGGTTAATTCCCGGAATGGCGGGACTGTCATATGTTGAAAGACTGGAACGACTAGGCTTGTATACACTGGAATTTAGAAGGATGAGAGGAGATCTTATCGAAACGTATAAGATTATTAAGGGGTTGGACCTTATTAAGGTGGTCCCAACATACGGGATGTCCCGGCTAATACGGGACAGTTGGCAACCCTATATCTGAGCCCTATATATGCATGCAGGTGGGACTGGTGTAGATTGAACGTCTTGGTCGGGCATGGACGAGTTGGGCCGAAAGGCCTGTTTCCCTGCTGTACAAGTCTATGACTAGATAGAATAAGAAGCTGGGACTATGGAACAAGACTGAGAGAAGCATTAGCAAGGAGTTGGCCAGATGTCAGAAAGTATTTTTGAAGAGAGTCATCATCCTCTGGAACAAATGATCAAAGTCAATGATGAAATTGGATTCCCTGAAGTCTTCACAGCATTATCCAGCTAGCTCTTAAAAGAGAAAAATGTTTATAGCTATTTCTGATGAGGAATAGCTGAGGGAGATGGCATCACGCTCTGTTGTCTGGTCGCTTTGTGGTTTAGTTCAGAGATACAGCGCAGAATCAGTCCCTTCGGCCCACTGAGTCCGCGCCGACCAGCGATCCCCACACACTAGCACTATCCTACACACACTAGGGACAGTTTTACCACTTATCGAAGCCAATTACCTTACAAATCTGCGCGTCTTTGGAGTGTGGGGGGGGCAAAACCGGAGCGCCCGGAGAAAACCCAGGCAGGTCACGGGGAGAACGTGCAAATTCCGTACAGACGGCGCCCGTGGTCAGGATGGAACCCGGGTCTCCGGCGCTGTGAGGCAGCGACTCTACCGCTGCCCCAACGCGCCGCCCCTTTTTGCAAGTCAGAGATTGTGCAACTTGGGGATGGGGGTGAAGAGATCAGTGCTCTGAGAATTAAGCAGTCTTTACAGCACGATCACGGCCCCTTTCACCCCCTCTCGTTCATACTGGCCCGGCGGCTCAGCGGGTAGAGCTGCCGCCTCACGGCTTCAGATACCAGGGCTCGATCCTGACTGTGGGGAGTTTGCACGTTCTCCCCGTGACCGTGTGGGTTTCCTCCAGGTGCTACCGTTTCCTCCCCCATCCCAAAGACGTGTGGATATGCAGGTTAATTGGCCCACTGTAAATTGGCCCTACTGTGTGCAGTTTTGGTCTCCAAATTTGAGGAAGGATATTCTTGCTATTGAGGGCGTGCAGCGTAGGTTCACTAGGTTAATTCCCGGAATGGCGGGACTGTCATAGGTTGAAAGACTGGAGCGACTAGGCTTGTATACACTGGAATTTAGAGGAGATCTTATCGAAACGTATAAGATTATTAAGGGGTTGGACACGTTAGAGGCAGGAAACATGTTCCCAATGTTGGGGGGAGTCCAGAACAATAGGCCACAGTTTAAGAATAAGGGGTAGGCCATTTAGAACGGAGATGAGGAAAAACTTTTTCACCCGGAGAGTTGCGAAGCGGTGGAATTCTCTGCCTCAGAAGGCAGTGGAGGCCAATTCTCTGAATGCATTCAAGAGAGAGCTAGATAGAGCTCTTAAGGATAGCGGAGTCAGGGGGTATGGGGAGAAGGCAGGAACGGGGTACTGATTGAGAATGATCAGCCATGATCACATTGAATGGCGGTGCTGGCTCGAAGGGCCGAATGGCCTCCACCTGCACCTATTGTCTATTGTCCATTGTCTATTGTCTGTTGTCTATTGTTTGAGTAGGGAGTGGGATAGCATAGAACTAGCGTGAGCCGGTAATCATTGGTTGGCGTAGACTTGGTGGGCCGAAGGGCCTGTCTGCATGCTGTATTTTTTCATTCAATTCAATTGATGATGGAACGACGACACAGTGGTGGAGTTGCTGCTTCACAGCACCAGAGACCCCGGTTCGATCCTAACTACGGGTGCTGTCTGTACGGAGTTTGTACGTTCTCCCCATGACAGTTTCTTCCCTACAGCCATTGGGCTATTTTAACATTACAACCTCCAAGTAAGCTCTGAACTACGTAGACTATTATTATTATTGCACGATGATGCTTCTGGATGCTTTCAAGAGAGAGCTAGATAGAGCTCTTAAGGATCGCGGAGTCAGGGGGTATGGGGAGAAGGCTGGAACGGAAAACTGATTGTGAATTAATATTATATTTGAATGATACAAAATATGCGATCGGCATTGAGAAATGACTGACATGACAGAACTGATGGTTCTTGACTATATTTATGTTTCTTTCTATGTTTTGTTTATGTCTGCTTCTGACCTATGATGTTGTGGGTTTTGTTAAATTATATTTTGTTAAGTATTAAGGGTGGGCACAATAAGCTTTGGCTTCTGCCTACACCTTTATATTTTCGGACAGTAAATATCATGTGTGATTATATTGTTTTATTTTTGATACAATGATTTTTGCACTATTTAACTTTCACAACTGTGTGGTCAATCTGTTCTATTGTATTGACCGGAATAAATAATAAATATATATGTATTTTTTAATGATCAGCCATGATCACAGTGAATGGCGGTGCTGGCTCGAAGGGCCGAATGGCCTACTCCTGCACCTATTGTCTATTGTCTATGATTGTTTGCTTTTTATGTGTGCGTGTGTGTGTGTGTGTGTGTGTGTGTGTGTGTGTGTGTGTGTGTGTGTGTGTGTGTGTGTGTGTGTGTGTGTGTGTGTGTGTGTGTGTGTGTGTGTGTGTGTGTGTATACAGTACGTACAGTATGTGGGGGGGTTGGGGGAAACCTTTTTTTAAATCTCCTCCTCAACGGAGATGCGACCTTTACCGTGTCGTATCTCCGTTCGCGCTACGGCCTAACATCGTGGAGTCGGCGGCCTCCAGCTGGGATCGACCTCGAAGACTCCGGTCGCAGGGCCTGGACTTACCATCTCGGAGGCTTCGGCCGTGGGCCCTGCAGACCGCAACATCTGGAGTTCGCAGGTCCCTGGCTGGCGACCGGCTTTTGGGAGCTCCAGCCGTAGCAGCTTCGACCGCCCCGAAGCGCGAGGCACGATCAACCCGCCCGCAGGCCCTTCATCACACTGCGTGGCTCGGCCGCAGCACTTTACATTGCCCGGTGGGGGCTCAGGACTTTCATCGGCCTGCTCGGCTCGACCCTGGGACTTTCCATCGCCCGGTGGGGGCTTCAAGGGGTTGGGAGCCTCGATCACCTCGTGGCGCCACGGGAGAAGAACGAGGAGGAGATAAGACTTTGCCTTCCATCACAGTGAGGGTATGCCTAGAGCAATCACTGTGATGGCTGTTTTGTGTAAAAAATTGTATCTGTGTGTCTTGTGTTCTTTAATGTCTACTGCCGGACCCTGACGTGAGAGGACGCTGGCGTTGATTATTCACCGCTTTTCCGTCAGGATAGTTTGTCTGTTTGCCTGTTTGTTTCTATGTTAATTGTATTTGTAAAGCGCTTTGTGCATGTGTTAAGGCGCTATATAAAATAAATATATTATTATTATTATTATTATATAAGTGTGTGTCTGTATCTGTATATATATATATAATATATCTAGGTATTTGTATGTGTTTATATACACACAATAAACCTTTTGTTTCTCTCTGGTTGATTATATTGTTTGCAGTCTACTATGTTTACATATTCTGTTGTGCTGCTGTAAGTAAGAATTTAATTGTTCTATCAGGGACATCTATATACTAAAACTCTCGTTTGTTTGTTTGTTTGTTTGTTCCTGAACTACAGCCAAAACGGTACACGATAGCGTGACAATTTCAGGCCCACCTTACTCACCGTCGTCCCTTTGGTGCTAATGGAAGAAGTTTCATTGAAATCGGTGTCATATTTTTAAAAGTTTAAATCTATCTGCTAGGAAGGGGGGATAAGGGGGGGTTGAGGGGATGGAGTGGGGGGGAAGGGGAAGGGGGGAGGGGAAGGGGGAGGGGGACAGGGGGTGGAGGGGGGGAGGGGGAGGGAGGGGAGGAGTGGAGGGGAGGGGAGGAGGAAGGGGGGAGATGGGAGGGACCCATTCTCCTCCCTCCTCTCCACAACATACAGAACAGTGAAAGACTTGGATAGAGTGGATGTGGAGAGGATGTTTCCACTAGTGGGAGAGTCTAGGACCAGAGGTCACAGCCTCAGAATTAAAGGACGTTCTTTTACGAAGGAGATGAGGAGGAATTTCTTAAGTCAGAGGGTGGAGAATCTGTGGAATTCTTTGCCACAGACGGCTGTGGAGGCCAAGCCAGTGGATATTTTTAAGGCAGAGAGGTGGATTTTTGATTAGTACGGGTGTCAGGGGTGATGGGGAGAAGGCAGGAGAATGGGGTTAGGAGGGAGAGATAGATCAGCCATGATTGAATGGTGGAGTAGACTTGATGGGCCGAATGGCCTAATTCTGCTCCTATCACTTATGACCTTAGGACCTTATAATCCCTGACACCCGTACTAATGAGGAACTTCTCTATTTCTGCCTTAAAATTATCCGTTGACTTGGCAATGGATTCCATCACATTGCTCCTCATCTCCTTCCTAAAGGAACGTCATTTAATTCTGAGGCTGTGCCCTCTGGTCCTAGACTCTCCCACCAGTGGAAACATCCTCTCCACATCCACTCCATCCAAGCCTTTCACTATTCGGTACGTTTCAATGAGGTTCCCCCCACCCCATCACCCCCCCCCCCCCCCCCCCCCTCCCTCCCTCTTTCATCCTTCTGAACAGCGAGTACATGCCCCAGTGCCATCACACGCTCATCTCCTTCCCAAAAGAAGGTCCTTTAATTCTGAGGCTGTGGCCTCTGGTCCTGGACTCATTAACCCATTCACTCCTGGCATCATTCCACTTTGCAACAAGACACTTGAGGAGATCTGTAAACACTTATAAACTATTTATTAATCGTCAAATGTGGAATATAACAATTACACCGACGGAAATAATCAATCGAAGCGAAACCATTGAAATTCTAGCCGAAGCATTAAGAGGTGTACAAAATCATTTTAATACGTTTATCACATACATTGGCCCGGTCTATTCACCCTTTGGCACAGCTTCTGCAACTAACCATTATAGAATTTGTACACAAGTTTTCCTACAATGGACTGTCGGGTATATCTCTTGTTATGTTTGGAGATAACAGGCTAATCATAACTTATACTCTGCTTGGCACTACAAGGCGGATGGGCTGTGTCCCAGCAATGATTGCTTTCATGCCGAGATTAGGGTCTCAGTTCCAACGAATGAAACGTTTTATCATCGAATAAATATCAAACACTCACAGGTCGAGATACACCAGAGACAACACACAAAGGCTACATCTCTCCGCTGAAACGCCAGACGTCGTGTGGATCGGGTTAGCTAAGGATTAAAATGGCCTTATCACGTATCTATACACCGTCGATGGATCGACTGTAATCGTGTATTGTCTTTCCGCTGACTGCTTAGCACGTAACAAAAGCTTTTCACTGTACCTCGATACACGTGACGATAAACTAAACTGGACTGGACCGAAATTCCACTTGTCACATCGAATAAATACATAACATTTTGTTTTCTCTACAGACGGGCTGGGCTTTTGGTTTAGTTTCGTTGAATTCAGTTCAGTTTAGAGACACGGCGCGGAAACAGGCCCTTCGGCCCACCGAGTCCGCGCCGACCAGCGATCCCCGCACACTAACACCATCCTACACGCACCAGGGACAGGCCGTTCTTTCAGATTGATTGGAGCTCTCTCACCCCCCCTCCCCTACAAAAATCCCGACCCTAAACGTCACCTATTCATGTTCGGCAGAGGCACTGTTCCTGTGCGGTACTGTTCGACGTTCTATGACTGTGCTGCTTTCCCTCAGTAATAGATGGGAGCCCGTATTTTTATACTGCAGTGTCTGGGGAATTCGACCACATGGAGATAAAGTCATAGAGTTACAGAGTGATACAGCGTGGAAACAGGCTCTTCGGCCCAACTTGCCCACATCGGCCAACAATGTCCCAGCTACACTGGTCCCACCTGCCTGCACTTGGCCCATATCCCTCCAAACCTGTCCTATCCATGTACCTGTCCAACTGTTTCTTAAACATTGGGATAGTCCCAACCTCAACTACCTCCTCCGGCAGCCTGTTCCATACACCCACCACCCTTTGCATGGAAAAACTACCGCTCAGATTCCTATTAATAGACAACAGATAATAGGTGCAGGAGTAGGCCATTCGGCCCTTCGAGCCAGCACTGCCATTCACTGTGATCATGGCTGATCATTCTCAATCAGTACCCCATTCATGCCTTCTCCCCAAACCCCCTGACTCCGCTATCTTTAAGAGCTCTATCTAACTCCCTCTTGAAAGCATCTAGAGAATTGGCCTCCACTGCCTTCTGAGGCAGAGAATTCCACCGCTTCGCAACTCTCCGCATGAAAAAGTTTTTCCTCATCTCCGTTCTAAATGGCCTCCCCCTTATTCTTAAACAGTGGCCCCTAGTTCATTAGACAATAGACAATAGGTGCAGGAGGAGGCCATTCGGCCCTTCGAGCCAGCACCGCCATTCAATGTGATCATGGCTGATCATTCTCAATCTGTACCCCGTTCCTGCCTTCTCCCCATACCCACTGACTCCGCTATCCTTAAGAGCTCTATCCAGCTCTCTCTTGAATGCATTCAGAGAATTGGCCTCCACTGCCTTCTAAGGCAGAGAATTCCACAGATTCACAACTCTCTGACTGAAAAAGTTTTTCCTCATCTCAGTTCTAAATGGCCTACCTCTTATTCTTAAACTGTGGACCCTTGTTCTGGACTCCCCCAACATCGGGAACATGTTTCCTGCCTCTAGCGTGTCCAATCCCTTAATAATCTTATATGTTTCAATAAGATCCCCTCTCATCCTTCTAAATTCCGGTGTACACAAGCCTAGTCGCTCCAGTCTTTCAACATACGACAGTCCCTTCATCCCGGGAATTAACCTCGTGGTCCTATGCTGCACGCCCTCAATAGCAAGAATGTCCTTCCTTTTTCCCCTTTTCCCCCTTCGCCTTAAACCGATGTCCTCTGGGCCTCGATTCCCCTACTCCAGAGGAGGATGGAGGAAGAGTGTGGAGGGGGAGAGTGATTTGAGAAGGAGGGGGTTTGCGAAAATGATGTACATTTTTGAGCCTCATTGTGGATTCCGTGCTGAAAACTCCTTCGTTTTTCATTTATTTCTCTCGGGCATTGCCTGACGATCGACCTGAGGCTTTCAAATTCAAAACTGATTGAAGTGAAAGGTCCAAGAGATTTGCACCACAACAACATAGCGTCTCTGACGAGAGACAGGAGAAATAATCAAGATCCCAATTCAATCTAATTATGTTGGCCAGCGTGCAATACTTGTTCTGAGCAGTTTAGTTCAGTTCAGTTTACAATAGACAATAGACAATAGGTGCAGGAGGAGGCCATTCGGCCCTTCGAGCCAGCACCACCATTCAATGTGATCATGGCTGATAATTCTCAATCAGTACCCCGTTCCTGCCTTCTCCCCATACTCCCTGACTCCGCTATCCTTAAGAGCTCTATCTAGCTCTTTCTTGAATGCATTCAGAGAATTGGCCTCCACTGCCTTCTGAGGCAGAGGATTCCACAGATTCACAACTCTCTGACTGAAAAAGTTTTTTCCTCATCTCAGTTCTAAATGGCCTACCCCTTATTTTTAAACTGTGGCCCCTTGTTCTGTACTCCCCCAACATTGGGAACATGTTTCCTGCCTCTAACGTGTCCAACCCCTTAATAATCTTATACGTTTTGATAAAATCCCCTCTCATCCTTCTAAATTCCAGTGTATACAAGCCTAGTCGCTCCAGTCTTTCAACATGCGACAGTCCCGCCATTCCGGGAATAAAAAGAAACAAAACTGTACTAGACTAAACTAGTGGCATTTATGAGGCTTTTAGATCGGCACATGGAAGTTCAGGAAGTAGAGGGGTATGGATGGATCACGTACAACAAGAGAAGTTCAGTATATTGGACTTTAGAGATACAGCGTGGAAATGGCGAGTCCGTGCCGGGTCCTACGTATCCCGTACACTAGCACTATCCTACACACCAGGGGAAATGGTAACAGTTTTTACCAAAGACAACTAGCCTACAACTCTGTCCATCGCACAGACCAAACTTCCCAAACATTGACTCCGTCTGCATTTCACGCCACCACAGGTAAAGCAGGCTGGGCGGTCACGGTGGTGCAGCGGTAGAGCTGCTGCCTCACAGCGAATGCAGCGCCAGAGACCCGGGTTCGATCCCGACTACGGGCGCCGTCTGTACGGAATTTGTACGTTCTCCCCGTGACCTGCGTGGGTTTTCTCCGAGAGCTTCGGTTTCCTCACGCACCCCAAAGACGTACAGGTTTGTATGTTAATTGGCTTGTTAAATGTAAAAATTGCCCTTAATGTGTGTGTAGGATAGTGTTAATGTGCGCTGTATCTCTAAACTAAACTAAACATAATCAAAGACCTGCCTCACCCCAGTCATTCTTTCACTGTACCTCGGTACACATGACAATAATAAACTGCATTAAAGGATAAGCATATGTTTACAATGTGAAAGAAGGCCATTTGGCCCATTGAACCTGTGCTGTTCATGGTCACGATCTTGCCTCCATGCCAGCAGGGGTGGGCGGTGGAGGCAGATACGATAGTGGCGTGTAAAAGGCTTTCAGATAGGCACATGGATATGCAGGGAATGGAGGTACACGGAGAGGATAACTTGGCATCATGTTGGGCACAGATATTGTGGGCCGAATGGCCCTTCCCCGTGCTGTGCTGTTCTATGGTCTATGCTCTATGGGTCATGTGCGGGCAGGGGAGATTTGTTTAGCTTGGCATCATGTTCGGCACAGACATTGTGGGCCGAAGGGCCCGTTCCTGTCCTGTCCTGTTACATGGTCGATGTATCACATGCAGGCAGAGGAGATTGGAGAGAAGGCAGGTACAGGATACTGAGTTGGAGCCATGATCATATTGAATGGCGGTGCAGGCTCGAAGGGCCGAATGGCCTACACCTGCACCTATTTTCTATGTTTCTATGTTTCTATTAGTTTAGCTTGCCATTAGACAATAGACAATAGACAATAGACAATAGACAATAGACAATAGGTGCAGGAGGAGGCCATTCGGCCCTTCGAGCCAGCACCGCCATTCAATGTGATCATGGCTGATAATTCTCAATCAGTACCCCGTTCCCGCTTTCTCCCCATACCCCCTGACTCCGCTATCCTTAAGAGCTCTATCTAGCATTGTGTTCAGTACGGACATCGTGGGCCGAAGGGCCTGTTCCTGTGCTGTACTAGGTTTACAGTATGTTCCAGATCAAAAGAGGTGGCAAGATTTCCTCTCTCACTTTCCAATCACACGAAGAAATATATTTTGTATCTCTTGGGTTTACATAGAACATGGATCTAGTACAGCACAGGAACAAGCCCTTCGGCCCACGGTGTCTGTGCTGTTAAACTAATCACCCCCACCGTTATCCCTCCATTCCTTTAGTCCGAGAAGGTGAGAGCGGTAAGCAGTTGGCGCTCATTTCATTCAGCAGCTCCGGGGAGGGGATATTGGAACATCTCACGGGATCCGGGTGGGGTTAAGATCAATGGGATGGGCTCGAAGGGCCGAATGGCTTCCTCCTGCACCTATTGTCTAGTGTCTATTGTCTAAAGACCCGGGTTCCATCCCGACATCGGGTGCTGTCTGCACGGAGTTTGTACGTTTTCCCCGTGACCCTCGTGGGTTTTCTCTCCGGGTGCTCCGGTTTCATCCCACACCCCAAAGACGCGCGGGTTTGTAGGTTAATTTGGCCCTCTGTAAATTACCCCCCCCCCCCCCTTGTGCGTAAGGGAGTGGTTGAGAAAGTGGGGTAAGGTAGAACTAGAACGATGGTCAGCGTGGACTCAGTGGGACGAAGGGCCTGTTTCCATGCCGTATCTCTCTATCAATCAATATCATTCAACGTTAATAATGCGCTTTGTGAATTGCAATCTGATACCGCTGTTGAAATTCGCCCATATTCCCAACAAGGTACGTACGCCTTTCCCCATACAACCACCCATTCCCCTCCCCACCCCACCCCACCCCCTCCCATCTCCCCACCCACCCCACCCCACCCTCTGATTCCGTGTCCTGGCGTCTGCCGGTGAAAGCGGCCGTCCGGCCAGTGACTAGGTGATCCCATCCTATCCCTCGACGCGCGGCGCAATGTTGACTCCCGAAGACCGTTCGGGAGCGCTCTCACCTCGGCAGAGAAAGAGTCATTTTGTAAAAGACCATGAGAAATTGGAGATGGGGTGGGGGGTGGGGGTTGGTTGGTTGGGGGAGGGGGGAGTGTGGAGATGGAAGGGGGGGGGGGGGGTAGAGCCGACTTGGCTTGGTTGCAAAGATGTAGGCGGCTTGGGTTTTTTTCCGTTCGATCTGCGCCCATTTGGAAATTCACAACTCTCGCAAACGCTCAGCAACACAAACAGACAATCAATCGGTGGCGGTCATGAAACACACTTTAAAAAAGAAAATAAATAACTTTCTCCCCCCTGCCTGGCAACTCTTGGGGCGGATTTGAGAGAGAGAGAGAGAGAGAGAGAGAGAGAGAGAGAGAGAGAGAGAGAGAGAGAGAGAGAGAGAGAGAGAGAGAGAGAGAGAGAGAGAGAGAGAGAGAGAGAGAGAGGGCAAACTGAAGGATAAATGGAAAGCCGGCCACTGTTGGTGGGGAGTCCCGGCCGCTTCTACGCCTGGTCTTGTCGTTCCCACGGAATGGGGTCGTTGTTGTCCGCGGGCGTCGCGTTCTCCCTGTGTTGCCAAAAGTGCTGGACGTCGGGCGGGACGCTGAGGCCCAGGTCGCGGCAGATGGGCACGTCTTCCCTGGCGCAGATGGTGGGCAGGGCGCAGAGGGAGCTGGCCGCTCCGCCGGCCTTCTCGCCGGGGAAGGAGGAGGTGGTCCCGCCGTGGCCGCCCGCCCTCCTCCGCCTGGCCGCCGCGGCCCAGGCGCTCCTCACCCCCTCGGTGAAGTCCTGCGAGGCGACCAGCAAGACCAGCGGGTTGACGGCGCAGTTGGCCAGGGTGAGGACCTGCGCCGCCAGCAGCAGGGCGACCGGGGGGGCGGCTCCTCGCACCCCGCGGTACCGGCTCCAGGTCCAGGCCACCCACTCCGGCAGCCTCATCAAGGCGAACGCCCCGCTCAGAGCCAGCAGCATGGCCGTCACCCTCCTGACCTCGTACCTGCGGCTCGCCGTCCTGCTCCTGCCGGCCTCGTTCTTCAGCAGGGCTCTGAGCAGCCAAGCCAGGGCGAAGCCCAGGGGCGTGAGGTAGGCGGCCAGCGGGTAAGCCACGCCGAAGGCGCTCATGAAGTGCCAGGCGTGAGCCGGCACCTCCAGCACGCAGGCGGTGCGCTCCCCACGCCTGCGGAGGTCGGCGAAGAGACCGTGCGGGATGGGCAGGAGGAAGGACAGGCACCAGATGGAGCAGGTCAAGGCGATCAGGCGCCGGCACTTGAAGCGGACGTAGCTCTTCGGCTCGGCGACGTGCTGGTAGCGAGCGTGGCCCACCGCGGCCAGGGTGAAACTTTTGGCCGACAGGCAAGCCTGGAAGAAGTAGTCGGAGGTCTTGCAGAGGAACCAGCCGAGGGGCCAGCTGGGTCTGGAGTAGACGGCGGCTCTGAGAGGCGCGCAGAAGAGCAGGATGAGGAGGTCGCTGGCGCTCAGCAGGACGATCAGGCCGTTGGCCACCGAGCTCTTGCCTTGCCTGAAGTCGTAGAGGAGGACGGCGACCACCACGGTGTTGCCGGCCAAGCCCACCAGGCAGATGACTCCGAGCACCACGGGCAAGGCGACCTTCATCTCGGCGTCTCCCATCGTCTGGAAGCCGCCGACGTATTCCAACAGGTCTGCGGAGCTGTTCATGGTGCTGAAACTCAACGTTGTGGAGCTGTTCGGCGGAGGGGAGCTGAAACTCAACGTTGTGGAGATGTTCACGGTGTCCAAACTCAACGTTGTGGAGCTGTTCAGAGGAGTGGTGCTGAAACTCAACGCTGAGGAGCTGTTCAGAGGAGTGGTGCTGAAACTCAACGTTGGGGAGCTGTTCAGAGGAGCGGTGCTGAAACTCAACGATGGGGAGCTGTTCAAGGTGCTGAAACTCAGCGCTGGGCAGCTATTCGGAGGAGCGGTGCTGAAACTCAACGTTGTGGAGCTGTTCAGAGGAGTGGTGCTGAAACTCAACGTTGTGGAGCTGTTCACGGTGTCCAAACTCAGCGCTGGGGAGATGTTTGGGGGAGCGATGCTGAAACTCAGCGCTGGTCAAGCTGTTCGGAGAAATGGTGCTGAAACTCAACGTTGTGGAGCTGTTCGGAGGAGCGGTGCTGAAAAACCCAGCGCTGGACAAGCTGTTTGGGGGAGCGATGCTGAATCTCAGCGCTGGACAGCTGTTCGGAGGAGCGGTGCTGAAAACCCCAGCGCTTGGGAAACGACACAAGGTTGTGGCTGGAAAATAAAGGACCGCAGATGGGATTTGTTTTGTTGTTTTGGTTTTTGCTGGGGTTTTGGGGGGGGGGGGGGGGGGGTGGTAGAGGGGAATGGCAGAGTAGACTTGATGGAGAGGGGAAAATAAAAATAAAAAGATATATATATATATATATTAACACGTCAAGGCCAGCACGTCGCACAGAAGCTCTCAGCTCTCAGCCGGCAAAAGCGATTTCTAACTAATTCACCCCGACGCCGTCACGCCAGCGGACCCCAGCGCTGCGAATGGTAGAAGGATTTATTTAACCCATTCCTCCCCCCTTCCACCCCGCCCGCGCCAGCGTTTGGGATCAAAGGCACCGGGTCTCGTCTGGCAGACTGCAACCAGCCCACCTACGCGCGAATTTTCCTGCGTTATTTATTCACACCTTTGAGAGATGTCTAGTAAGGAACAGCAGATGCTGGTTTTGACCGAAGATAAACACAAAACGCTGGAGTAACTCAGCGGGTCAGGCGGCATCTGTGGAGAGACGGAATGGGTGACGTTTCGGGTCGAGACCCTTCTTCATGCCTCTTATAACCTTATGACCCTATGACATGAAGCAGAGAGCATTATTTTTGGGACACAGCGAGTTATTTGTCTGTAAGTGGCAGGAGCAGAATTAGGCCATTCGGCCCATCAAGTCTACTCTGCCATTCAATCATGGCTGATCTATCTGCCCCTCTCAATCCTATTCTCCTGCCTTCTCCCCATAACCCCAATCAATAATCTATCAATCTCTGCCTTAAAAATATCCATTGACTTGGCCTCCACAGCCTTCTGTGGCAATGAATTTCTCAGATTCACCAACCACTGCCTCAATAAGTTCGTCCTCATCTACTTCCTCAAGGAACATCCTTTAATTCTAAGGCTTTGACCTCTGGTCCTAAACTCTCCCACTAGTGGAAACATCCTCTCCACATCCATTCTATCCAGGCCTAGAACCTAGTGAACATAGAAAGAATGACGGAGCAATTTTGATAGGAATTTCAAAAATTTCGTACGGGCATTTTGACAGGTACATCGATAGGAAAGGTTTATAGAGAGCTGTGGGATTAAATGCGGGTAGATGAGACTAGCGTAGATGGGCTATCTTGCTTGGCATAGACTAGTTGGTTCCAAAGGGCCTGTTTCCATGCTGTACGATTCTATTACTCACTGACAAATACTTAAGAGAATAAATGTTTGCAGTGCTGTAATAGGGACTAATTGAAATGATTTTTTCAAAGAGCCAGCAAAGAGCCACCAGAATTGTTCCATTTGCATGGGAGAGTTTAGGACCAGAATAGCCTCAGAATTGCAGGACGTTCTTTTAGGAAGGAGTTGAGGAGACATTTCGTTAGCCAGAGGGTGGTGAATCTGTGGAATTCTTTGCCATAGAAGGTTGTGGAGGCCAAATCAGTGGATATTTTTAAAGCAGGGACAGATAGATTTTTGATTAGTACGGGTGTCAGGGGTGATGGGGAGAAGGCAGGAGAGTGGGGTTAGGAGGGAGAGATAGATCAGCCATGATTGAATGGTAGAGTAGGATTGATGGGCCGAGTGGCCTAATACCTGTCCTATCACATGATCTTATGAAATCGCACATCATTGGGATCTGAAGTTCATTGACGATTCTCCTGTAGAGAATGGGGCTAAATTGTAGCACAACAAACTCCCAGGGACAATTAATCTCCTTTAGTTAGTCAACTGGATTGGTGTTTGTTGAGAGAGAAAAAAATGTTATCACCATGCTGGGTTCAATACTTATGTATGGCTTGCACTCATATACAGTATGATTGGTGTAGAAAGGAACTGCAGATGCTGGTATATGTCGTCGAAGATAGACACAACGTGCTGGAGTAACTCAGCGGGTCAGTCAGCATCTCAGTGGCTTTCCCCCCTCCCACCCCCCCTCCCCCCCGGCCACAGTCCGCGGCCCACCGCACGATGAGGACAAGCGATTAACTTAGAGATACAGCACGGAAACAGGCCCTTCGGCCCACCGAATCTGCACCGATCAGTGATCCCTTCACACTTTAACAGAATTATAGGGCGCTCTTTAAAAAAGGAGGTGAGGAGAAACTTCTTTAGTCAGAGTGCAGTTAATCTGCGGAACTCGTTGCCACAGAAGGTTGTGGAGGCCGTCAATAGACAATAGACAATAGACAATAGGTGCAGGAGTAGGCCATTCGGCCCTTCGAGCCAGCACCACCATTCAATGTGATCATGGCTGATCATTCTCAATCAGTACCCCGTTACTGCCTTCTCCACATACCCCCTGACTCCACTATCCTTAAGAGCTCTATCTAGTTCTCTCTTGAATGCATTCAGAGACTTGGCCTCCACTGCCTTCTGAGGCAGTGAATTCTACAGATTTACAACTCTCTGACTGAAAAAGGTTTTCCTCATCTCCGTTCTAAATGGCCTACCCCTTATTCTTACATTGTGGCCCCTGGTTCTGGACTCCCCCAACATTGGGAACATGTTTCCTGCCTCTAACGTGTCCAACCCCTTAATAATCTTATATGTCTCAATAAGATCCCCTCTCATCCTTCTAAATTCCCCAACAGAAGTCAGTGGATATTTACGAGACAGAGATAGGCTAATCAGTTATTGATTAGAGCGGGCGTCAAGGGTTATGGGGAGAAGGCAGGAAAATGGGATTAGGTGGCAGAGATCAGCCATGATTGAATGGCGGAGTAGACTCGATGGGCCGAATGGCCTAATTCTACTCCTATAACTTGTGAACTCGTGGAATAGCACTATCCTACACACACTCGGTGAAATGTACAATTATAGCAAGCCAATTAAACTACAAACCTGCACGTCTTTGGAGTGCGGGAGGAAACCGGAGCACTTGGAGAAAACCCACGCAGGTCACGGGGAGAATGTACAAACTCCGTGCAGACATCAGCCGCAGTCAGGATCGAACCCGGAACTCTGGCGCTGTAAGGCAGCAACTCTACCGCTGCGCACCGTGCCGCCAGTGTGGTGCCCTTTCAAGTAGGTTTGTAGGTTAATTGGCCTAGTATAAATGGTAAATTGTCTCCAGTAAGTGTAGGATAGTGTTAGCGTGCGGGGATCACTGGCCGGAGTGGACTCGGTGGGCCGAAGGGCCTGCTTCTACTCTGTATCTCTCTACTGAAATCTAAACTAAAACTAAACCACCTATATATTGCTTGATAATTTTTTTTTTACCGGACAGGGTTAACAAAGTCCGCCCCATCTAATTAATCCCTTAACACCCTGGTAGTCCCAGTCAATATTAGCAAAGTTAAAATCGCCTATTAGTACAAACCTATTATTCCTACACCCCTCTGCAATTAACCTACATATTTGCTCCTCTAACTCATAGTGATTATTGCAGGATCAATTGTACAATTCCCTCAAAGTAATATTTTATTTCTAAGTTGTAATTGTAAAATTGATAAGGCATGCATTCAGGTCAAAAAAAAAACACAGCAAATTTCAAGTTAAGTTTAGTTAAGTTCTTTGTCACATGTTCCCGAGGTACAGTGAATAGCTTTTTTGTTGCGTGTTATTCAGTCAGCAGAAAGACTACATGGTTTAGTTTTAGTTTAGTTTAGAGACACAGCGAGGAAACAGGTCCTTCGGCCCAACAAGTCCGCGCCGACCAGCGATCACCTCGAACGCTAACTCTATCCTACACACACTAGGAACGATTTACAATTTACCAAGCCAATTAACCTACAAACGTGTACGTCTTTGGAGTGTGGGAGGAAATCAGAGCACCCAGAGAAACCCACGTGGTCACGGGAAGAACGTACAAACTCCGCACAGACAAGCAACCATAGTCAGGATCGAACCCGGGTCCCTAGCACTGTAAGGCAGCAACCGTACCACTGCGCCACCATAACGCTCAAACCCCTTCAGTCTCTGCATATCCGTGTGTGTCTATCTAAAAGCCTCTTAAATCCCATGATTTAGAAGGATGAGAGGGGATCTTATCGAAACGTATAAGACTATTAAGGGGTTGGGCACGTTAGAGGCAGGAAACATGTTCCCAATGTTGGGGGAGTCCAGAACAAGGGGCCACAGTTTACGAATAAGGGGTAGGCCATTTAGAACGGAGATGAGGAAAAACCTTTTCAGTCAGAGAGTTGTGAATCTGTGGAATTCTCTGCCTCAGAAGGCAGTGGAGGCCAATTCTCTGAACGCATTCAAGAGAGAGCTAGGTAGAGCTCTTAAGGATAGCGGAGTCAGGGGGTATGGGGAGAAGGCAGGAACGGGGTACTGATTGAGAGTGATCAGCCATGATCACATTGAATGGTGGTGTTGGCTCGAAGGGCCGAATGGCCTACTCCTGCACCTATTGTCTATTGTCTATTGTCTATTATCATATCTGCCTCCACCACCAGGCACACACACACCTGTATCTATAAAGTCTGTCTAAAGATCACATGCAGGGCAAGGAGATCAGTTTAACCTAGCATCATGTTTCAGCACAGACGTTGTGGGCCGAAGGGCCTGTTCCTGAGCTGTAATGTTCTCTACTCTGCGTGTTACTATCAAGGAGAATTGCAGAAAAGAATTGTATGTCCGTCCGATTCTCCAGTAACAAGTGGGGAAAAATAAATAAATGAAAGCATTATATATAGAAAACACTTAAACCATCCACAGATTCTGTCAAGTGACTGTGGAAACAGGAAGATGGAGTCCACATATCAGACTGAAGGCTTTTCACAGAAGCTGCCAAATCTGCTGGCTGGCTCCAATGTTTTTTTTAATTTCAAGATTTAAACCACTTGTGGCATTTTGCTTTTTGATTTTTGAAGTGAAATGTTGCTGCTGCACTCTAAAAATTAAAATGGCAACGATGTTTTTGCATGAAAACAAACGTCTTTTATTCACAGACAGAGACTCAATGTGCTGGAGTAACTCAGCGGGTCAGTCAGCGTCTCTGGAGAACATGGATAGGTGATGTTTCATAGAGTGCTGGAGTAACTCAGCGGGTCAGTCAGCGTCTCTGGAGAACATGGATAGGTGATGTTTCATAGAGTGCTGGAGTAACTCAGCGGGTCAGTCAGCGTCTCTGGAGAACATGGATAGGTGATGTTTCATAGAGTGCTGGAGTAACTCAGCGGGTCAGGCAGCATCTCTGGAGAACATGGATAGGTGACGTTTCACAGAGTGCTGGAGTAACTCAGCGGGTCAGTCAGCGTCTCTGGAGAACGTGGATAGGTGACGTTTCACAGAGTGCTGGAGTAACTCAGCGGGTCAGTCAGCGTCTCTGGAGAACGTGGATAGGTGACGTTTCACAGAGTGCTGGAGTAACTCAGCGGGTCAGTCAGCATCTCTGGAGAACGTGGATAGGTGACGTTTCACAGAGTGCTGGAGTAACTCAGCGGGCTGGGCAGCATCTCTGGAGAACATGGATAGGTGACGTTTCACAGAGTGCTGGAGTAACTCAGCGGGTCAGGCAGCATCTCTGGAGAACATGGATAGGTGACGTTTCGGGTCGGTGCCCTTCCTAAGACTGAAGAAGGGTCCCGATCCAAATCGGATTGAAGAAGGGTCCCGACCCCGAGTCGCCACCGATCGATTTTCTCCAGGGATGTTGCCTGGCCCGCTGAGTTAGTGATAGAGTCATAGAGTGATACAGTGTGGAAACAGGCCCTTCAGCCCAACGTGCCCACAACCGACCGACATGCCCCATCTACACCAGTCCCAGCTGCCTGCGTTTGGCCCATCTAGATACCAAAACTCTCGTTTGTTTGTTTGTTTGTTCCTGAACTACAGCCAAAACGGTACACGACAGCGTGACAGTTTTAGGCCCACCTTACTCACCATCGTTCCTTTGGTGCTAAATGAAGAAGTTTCATTGAAATCGGTGTTATAGACAAATTCTTGATTAGAACGGGTGTCAAGGGTTATGGGGAGAAGGCAGGAAAATGGGATTAGGAGGCAGAGATCGGCCGCAATTCAATGGCAGAGTAGACTTGAATGGCCTAATTCTACTAAGAAAGCCAATGGAATGTTGGCCTTCGTAACAAGAGGAGTTGAGTATAGGAGCAAAGAGGTCCTTCTACAGTTGTACCGGGCCCTGGTGAGACCGCACCTGGAGTACTGTGTGCAGTTTTGGTCTCCAAATTTGAGGAAGGATATTCTTGCTATTGAGGGAGTGCAGCGTAGGTTCACTAGGTTGATTCCCGGAATGGCGGGACTGTCGTATGTTGAAAGGCTGGAGCAATTAGGCTTGTATACACTGGAATTTAGAAGGATGAGGGGGGATCTTATTGAAACATATAAGATAATTAAGGGATTGGACACATTAGAGGCAGGAAACATGTTCCCAATGTTGGGGGAGTCCAGAACAAGGGGCCACAGTTTAAGAATAAGGGGTAGGCCATTTAGAACGGAGATGAGGAAGAACTTTTTCAGTCAGAGAGTGGTGAAGGTGTGGAATTCTCTGCCTCAGAAGGCAGTGGAGGCCAGTTCGTTGGATGCTTTCAAGAGAGAGCTGGATAGAGCTCTTAAGGATAGCGGAGTGAGGGGGTATGGGGAGAAAGCAGGAACGGGGTACTGATTAAGAGTGATCAGCCATGATCGCATTGAATGGCGGTGCTGGCTCGAAGAGCTGAATGGCCTCCTCCTGCACCTATTGTCTATTGTCTATTGTCTATTGTCTACTCCTATAACTTGTGAACTTGAGCTTAACTCAAGTTTGAGATCTCAAGTCAGTTCAGTCTGAAGAAGGGTCCCGAAACGTCACCCATTCCTTCTCTCCAGAGATGCTGCCTGTCCCGCTGAGTTACTCCAGCATTTTGTGTCCACCTTCAAGTTTGAGAACTGTTATTCCCAAACATAATATGACACTGCACAGTCGCGTGTGCATGATGCAGCAGGCATCTATTTTCCTGAGCATCTTCTTGTGCATCTGAGATCAAGTCTCGCGCCCAGAGTAGGGGAATCGAGGACCAGAGGACATAGGTTCAAGGTGAAGGGGAAAAGATTTAACAGGGATCCGAGGGGTAACTTTTTCACACAGAGGGTGGTGAGTGTACAGAACGAGCTGCCGGAGGAGGTAGTTGAGGCTGGGACTATCCCAATGTTTAAGAAGCAGTTAGACAGGTACATGGATAGGACAGGTTTGGAGGGATATACCTCACACAAATGTGACCTTTGCCACAGAGACTGTCACTCCCACATTGGTCTCTCCAGCCACAAGCGACGCTGCTCTAGCCGAGGTGTGCAGCAAGCAGCCCACTAGGATGCATAGAAATATAGAAACATAGGAAATAGGTGCAGGACTAGGCCATTCGGCCCTTCAAGCCTGCACCGCCATTCAATATGATCATGGCTGATCATCCAACTCAGTATCCCGTACCTGCCTTCTCTCCATACCCCCTGATCCCTTTAGCCACAAGGGCCACATCTAACTCCCTCTTAAATATAGCCAATGAACTGGCCTCAACTACCTTCTGTGGCAGAGAATTCCACAGATTCACCACTCTGTGTGAAAAAAACGTTCTCATCTCGGTCCTAAAAGACTTCCTCCTTATCCTTAAACTGTGACCCCCTTGTTCTGGACTTCCCCAACATCGGGAACAATCTTCCTGCATCTAGCCTGTCCAACCCCTTAAGAATTTTGCAAGTTTCTATAAGATCCCCCCTCAATCTTCTAAATTTCAGCGAGTACAAGCCGAGTCTATCCAGTCTTTCTTCATATGAAAGTCCTGCCATCCCAGGAATCAATCTGGTGAACCTTCTCTGTACTCCCTCTATGGCAAGAATGTCTTTCCTCAGATTAGGAGACCAAAACTGTACGCATTACGCCAGGTGTGGTCTCACCAATGCCCCGTACAACTGCAGCAGAACCTCCCTGCTCCTATACTCAAATCCCCTTGCTATGAATGCCAACATACCATTCGCTTTCTTCACTGCCTGCTGCACCTGCATCACCCATGGTCAGCCATGACCGAGGGGGGGGGGCCTAAGATGAGGAGGGATATGGACCAAGCGCAGGCTGGGACAAAGTTGGGCCAAAGGGCCTATTTCCACATTCTATCGTTCTTTGACTCCATAACTCTATAACCACCAATCTGTCTATCTCCGCCTCATAACAGTGTCCATTGGTCTTCACAGCCTTCTGTGGCGATGAATTCCACGGATTCACCTCCCTCTGACAAAAGAAATTCCTCCTCATCTCCGTACTAAAGGGACAAACCTTTCTTCTGTTGGCAGAATCACAGTTATTTCACAGCTCCCTCCCGAGCTTTCTTTCCAAAAGGGAGCAACGAAAGCAGGAGAGGTGTATATTTAGATTAGTTTCGTTTAGTTTAGTTTAGTTTAGTTTAGAGATACAGCGCGGCAACAGGCCCTTCGGCCCAACGAGTCCGTGCCGACCAGCGATCCCCGCGCACTAAAGGGCCTGTCCCAGTTACACAAATTTTAAGGCGACTGCCGGCGACTGTCAAAGTCGTAGCAGATCGCCGAAACTTTCTTTTACCCTACGACAATGACCACGACAATGACCACGACAATGACCACGACAATGACCACGACAATGACCACGACAATGACCACGACAATGACCACGACAATGACCACAACAATGACCACGACAATGACCACGACAATGACCACGACAATGACCACGACAATGACCACGACAATGACCACGACAATAGTGCCGAGTCGGGTCGATACGAGTTACCTTTTTTTGTGAAACTAGCACCTGGCTAAGAGATTACACCGTCTTCGGAAACATCGCGAAATTCCCACGCTTTACCTGACCGTCAAACTGTCGCCTCCAATCTACCCGTCAAATGTCCTGACGGTAAATAAGTTGGTTAAACAAAACTATCTTCTGGTATCTTCAAATGCCTTTTCTTAATTTAATATTATGTGTTTCTAAACGCATCTGCGACAACCTAGCAAACCTGGGGACAGACAGCGGGCGACAGACAGCGCCCGCAATAAGCTACGATACCTGGCGACAAGCCAGCTGTCGCCGAGAAATTTCTATCTGGAATTGTTTTCCCGGAATGGCGGGACTATCATACGTTGAAAGACTGGAGCGACTAGGCTTGTATACACTGGAATTTAGAAGGATGAGAGGGGATCTTATCGGAACGTATAAGATTATTAAGGGGTTGGACACGTTAGAGGCAGGAAACATGTTCCCAATGTTGGGGAAGTCCAGAACAAGGGGCCACAGTTTAAGAATAAGGGGTAGGCCATTTAGAACGGAGATGAGGAAAAACTTTTTCAGTCAGAGAGTTGTGAATCTGTGGAATTCTCTGCCTCAGAAGGCAGTGGAGGCCAATTCTCTGAATGCATTCAAGAGAGAGCTAGATAGAGCTCTTAAGGATAGTGGAGTCAGGGGGTATGGGGAGAAGGCAGGAACGGGGTACTGATTGAGAATAATCAGCCATGATCATATTGAATGGCGGTGCTGGCACGAAGGGCCGAATGGCCTCCTCCTGCACCTATTGTCTATTGTCTATTGTCTATTGTCTAATCAAGGAGCAGTCGCACCCCGGCCACTCCCTCTTCTCCCCTCCCCCACCAGGCAAAACGCACACCTCCAGATTCAGGGACAGTTTCTTCCCAGCTGTTATCAGGCAACTGAACCATCCTACCACAACCAGAGAGCAGTGCCTAACTACTATCAACCTCATTGGTGACCCTTGGACTATACTTTGATCGGACTTTACTGGCTTTACCTCGCACTAAACGTTATTCCCTTGTCATGCATCTATACACTGTAAATGGCTCGATTGTAATCATGTATTGGCACTGACTGGAGAGCGCGCAACAAAAGCTTTTCACTGCACCTCGGTACACGTGACAATGAACTAAAATGATTTTTAAACTGATTGTAAAGAGTATAGAAGTTGGGAGGTCACGTTGCTGTTATATAAGATGTTGGTGAGGCCACATTTAGAGTATTGTGTTCATTTTCATCACCATGTTATAGGAAGGCTGTTGTCAAGCTGGAATTGGTACAGAGAAGATTTTCGAGGATGTTGCCAGGACTTGAGGGCCTGAGCTACAGGGAGAGGTTGAGCAGGCTGGGACTCTGTTCCTTGGAGTGCAGGAGAATGAGGGTCGATCTAATAGAGGTGCATAAAATCATGAGAGGAATAGATCGGATAAATGTGCAGACAAATGCACAAATGCTTTGCGGATGACACAAAGCTGGGTGGCAGTGTGAGCTGCGAGGAGGATGCTATGAGGTTGCAGGGTGACTGGGATAGGTTGGGTGAGTGGGCAGATGCAAGGCAGATGTAGTTTAATGTGGATAAATGTGAGGTTATCCACTTTGGTGGCAAGAACAGGAAGGCAGATTATTATCTGAATGGTGTCAGATTAGGAAAAAGGGGAGGTGCAACGAGACCTGGGTGTGCTTGTACATCAGTCACTGAAAGTAAGCATGCAGGCACAGCAGGCAGTGAAGAAAGCTAATTGCATGTTGGCCTTCAGAGCGAGAGGATTTGAGTTTAGGAGCAAGAAGGTCCTACTGCAGTTGTACAGGGGCCTGGTGAGAATGGAGCACCTGGAGTATTGTGTGCAGTTTTGTTCTCCTAATTTGAAGAAGGTCATAATTGCTATTGAGGGAGTGCAGCGTAGGTTCGCCAGGTTAATTCCCGGGATGGCGGGACTGTCATATGATGAAAGAATGGGCTTGTATTCACTGGAATTTAGAAGGATGAGAGGGGATCTTATAGAAACATTTCAAATTCTTAAAGGACTGAACAGGCTAGATGCAGGAAACTCCTGCATGTTGGGGGAGTCCAGAACCAGGGGTCACAGTTTAAGAATAAGGGGTAGGTTGAGGGAGGAGTTGTCCAGTGTGTCATGCAGAATAGGTTCACTAGGTTAATTCCTAGAATGGCAGGACTGTCGTATGTTGAAAGGCTGGAATGACTGGGCTTGTATACACTGGAATTTAGAAGGATGAGAAGGGATCTTATTGAAACATGTAAGATTATTAAGGGATTGGACACGTTAGAGGCAGGAAACATGTTCCCAATGTTGGGGGAGTCCAGAACCAGGGGCCACAGTTTAAGAATAAGGGGTAGGCCATTTAGAACGGAGATGAGGAAAAACCTTTTCAGTCAGAGAGAGTGGAGGCCGATTCTCTGAATGCATTCAAGAGAGAGCTAGATAGAGCTCTTAAAGATAGCGGAGTCAGGGGGTGTGGGGAGAAGGCAGGAACGGGGTACTGATTGAGAATGATCACATTGAATGATGGTGCTGGCTCGGAGGCCTACTCCTGCACCTATTGTCTATTGTCTATGTTACACTCCTTGTCCAGGATACATTCCAACCCCCTCCCGCGGTGCCCAGCGGTCCCAGAAATCACCCAGGGTGCCCGTGGACAGCGCAAAGTCCCTCTCCAACACCACCCGCGCACGGACGTAAGCCGGAAAAAGGGGCAGGCAGCGGGCTCGGGAAGAGCCCTCTTCCGCCTGGTCAGACTGACTGTGTGTGTGTGGGGGGGTGGAGGAAGCAAGAAACGACCAGGCAACAGATGACCTGAGGCAGGCAGGTTCCCTGAGAAGCCGATCGTTGGCTCGGGATGGTGTGATCCCCAAAGGCGGTGGGAACTGTGGACTCGGTGAACGGACTTTCAGTGGAAGAAGGGGGTGGGGAGCGGATGTTGAAGGTACCTAAACCGTGGGCCGGATTTGACGAGACGGAGCGCAGGAAGGAGATTTGAGAGCCTCGCGCCCTGGTGTCGAGGCAACAACCTTTCTCTCGACGTCTGCAAGACGAAGGAGATAGCGGTCGGCTTCAGGAAGTGAAGCGGCGATGGCTGAAAACTTCAATAGACAATAGACAATAGACAACAGACAACAGACAACAGACAACAGACAACAGACAACAGACAACAGACAACAGACAACAGACAACAGACAACAGACAACAGACAACAGACAACAGACAACAGACAACAGACAACAGACAACAGACAATAGACAACAGACAACAGACAACAGACAACAGACAACAGACAACAGACAACAGACAACAGACAACAGACAACAGACAACAGACAACAGACAATAGACAACAGACAACAGACAACAGACAACAGACAATAGACAATAGACAATAGACAATAGACAATAGACAACAGACAACAGACAACAGACAATAGACAATAGACAACAGACAATAGACAACAGACAATAGACAATAGACAATAGACAATAGACAATAGACAATAGACAATAGACAACAGACAACAGACAACAGACAATAGACAATAGACAACAGACAATAGACAACAGACAATAGACAATAGACAATAGACAATAGCCAATAGACAACAGACAATAGACAATAGACAATAGACAATAGACAATAGACAATAGACAATAGACAATAGACAATAGGTGCAGGAGGAAGCCATTCGGCCCTTTGAGCCAGCACCGCCATTCAATGTGATCATGGCTGATCATTCTCAATCAGTGCCCCGTTCCTGCCTTCTCCCCATACCCCCTGACTCCGCTATCCTTAAGAGCTCTATCTAGCTCTCTCTTGAATGCATTCAGAGAATTGGCCTCCACTGCCTCAGAGGCAGAGAATTCCACAGATTCACAACTCTCTGACTGAAAAAGTTTTTCCTCATCTCCGTTCTAAATGGCCTAGGAGTCAATCTCACCGACAACTTCTCCCGGACCTCCCGTAACGAAGCAACGACCAAGAAAGCACACCAATGCCTTCTACTCCCTCAGAAGGCGTAGGAAGTTCAGCATGTCCCCGACAACTCTCACCAACTTCCACAGATACGCCGTCGAAAGCATCTTATCGGCTCACATCACAGCGTGGTTTGGGAACAGCTCCATCCAAGACCGCAAGACGTTGCAGCGAGTTGAGAACGCAGCCCAGACCATCGCACAAACCAACTTCCCTCCCATCGGGTAAGAAGGAACTGCAGATGCTGGTTTAGACCGAAGATTGACCCCCATCTATGCCTCACGCTGCCTCGGCAATGCCAGCAGCACAATCAAGGACCAGTTGCACCCCGGCCACTCCCTCTTCTCCCTTCTCCCATCGGGCAAGAGGTACAGAAGTATGAAAACGCACAGCTCCAGATTCAGGGACAGTTTTGTCCCAGCTGTTATCAGGCAACTGAACCATCCTACCACAACCAGAACTACCATCTACCTCATTAGAGACCCTTGGACTGTATTTGATTGGACTTTACTGAAGTTATCTTGCACTAAACATTATTCAGATTATTTCCCTTATCCTGTATCGGTACTCTGTGGACGGCTCGATTGTAATCATGTATTGTCTTTCCGCTGACTGGTGAGAGTCATAGAGTGATGTAGTGTGGAAACAGGCCCTTCGGCCCAACTTGACCACACCGGCCAACAATGTCCCAGCTACACTTGTCCCACTTGCCTGCGCTTGGTCCATATCTCTCCAAACCCGTCCTATCCATATACCTGTCCAACTGCTTCTTAAACGATGGGATTGTCCCAGCCTCAACTACCTCCTCCGGCAAATTGTTCCGTACACTTACTGTGTGAGAAAGTTACCCCCTCGGACTCCTATTAAATCTTTCCCTCTTAGCACACAACAAAAGCCTTACACTTTTCACTGTACCTCGGTACATGTGACAATAAACTAGACTCAAACTATTGCACATAAGCAACTCTTGGCCCTCTTCCAAACAAGAACAGCCTCCTCTTGTATATATTTCCCAACCAATATGCCAGGTCATTAATAACCGCCTTTTTTGTCAACTCGTGCTGTCTGTAATGCGCCCGCGGTCTCCTTGCGTTTGCATCGCGTAAGGTTCCAAGCACAAGAGGGAAAGGATGCTCCCTCAAACTGCGGAGCATCCTGGACAATACAGCTCACCCACCCCCTCCGTGACACACTGGCCAACCTGAGGAGCTCCTTCAGCAACAGACTGGTCCCAGCGAGATGCAGCACAGAACGCCACAGGAGATCATTCTTCCCTGTGGCTATCACACTGTACAACTCCTCCCCCTTCTGTCGTGGGGTAGACTGAGACTGACTCCCCCCACCCCTCCCCCCCCCACCCCACCAAACTTTGCTCATCCCCAATCCTGGTCTTTCCACTCGTCACTTTTATTTCATGTTTTATCGAGATCTTATCGAAACGGATAATTTTATTATGGGTTGGACACGTTAGAGGCAGGAAACATGTTCCCAATGTTGGGGGAGTCCAGAACAAGGGGCCACAGTTTAAGAATAAGGGGTAGGCCATTTACAACGGAGATGAGGAAAAACGTTTTCAATCAGAGAGTTGTGAATCTGTGGAATTCTCTGCCTCGGAAGGCAGTGGAGGCCAATTCTCTGAATGCATTCAAGAGAGAGCTAGATAGAGCTCCTAAGGATAGCGAAGTCATGGGGTATGGGGAGAAGGCAGGAACGGGGTACGGATTGAGAATGATCAGCCATGATCACATTGAATGGCGGTGCTGGCTCGAAGGGCCGAATGGCCTCCTCCTCCACCTATTGTCTGTTAACACTATCCTACACCCACTAGGGACAATTTTTACATTTACCCAGCCAATTAACCTACATACCTGTACGTCTTTGGAGTGTGGGAGGAAACCGAAGATCTCGGAGAAAACCCACGCAGGTCACGGGGAGAACGTACAAACTCCTTACAGTGCAGCACCCGTAGTCAGGATTGAACCTGAGTCTCCGGCGCTGCATTCGCTGTAAAGCAGCAACTCTACCGCTGTGCTACTGTGCCGCCCCGGATTGAATGGCGTCGACGGGCCGAATGGCCTAATTCTGCTCCCATCACTTATGGATTTTACTATTGGAAGGTTTTCACGAGATTGGGGGGAGAGGGGAGTTAATAATGGCCCGTGGTTTCCCCTTGATTTCTTGCGGGGCTGATGAATTTGCAGTTCACAGCCTGATTATTTTAGATTGCCAGTATTTTCGGAGGCAATCGCTCATCGCCTGTTCAATTTTGAAGCCAGTACTTTGTTTTGCGCAGAATAAATTTGCGCGGAGGCATTAGTTCTCAGCTCACATCTGGTGTCTGGACACTGTGTCTCACCGTCCTTGATTGCTGATGCATTTTCAATTTTCCTATCTGCAAAAACCCAAGGGAGCGAGAAAGAAATACATAGGATTTGATGCGCAGTGCCGGCTGAGACGAGGATCGCTGATCGCCACCCAGGGAGATCTCTCGGCAGAAATGCGGGAACCCTGGAAGTTCAAGAAACATCCTCGGAATAATTGATGTTTAAGAACGCGTTAGATGAGGTGCTTCTGAAGCTGAGCGTCTCATGTTGGAGAGATCACAGGTCGCTCTGACATGCCCGGAATCCTGAGGGAAGAACCCTACCAGGCAACATTTGCAATTAGCTTGTAATAAAAATGAACTGCAGATGCTGGTGTACGCCAAAGATACCCACAGGATAAACTGCTGTCCAGAACCAGGGGCCGCAGTTTAAGAATAAGGGGTCGGCCATTTAGAACGGAGATGAGGAAAAACCTTTTCAGTCAGAGAGTTGTGACTCTGTGGAATTATCTGCCTCAGAGGGCAGTGGAGGCCGATTCTCTGGATGCTTTCATAGAAACATAGAAAATAGGTGCAGGAGTAGGCCATTCGGCCCTTCGAGCCAGCACCGCCATTCAATGTGATCATGGCTGATCATCAAGAGAGAGCTAGATAGAGCTCTTAATGATAGCGGAGTCAGGGGGTATGGGGAGAGGGCAGGAACGGGGTACTGATTGTGGATGATCAGCCATGATCACATTGAATGGCGGTGCTGGCTCGAAGGGCCGAATGGCCTCCTCCTGCACCTATTGTCTATTGTCTATTGATACACAGGGGCGGCCTGGTGGCGCAGCGGTAGAGTTGCTGCCTCACAGCGCCAGAGAGCCGGCTTCAATCCTGACTACGGGTGCTGTCTGTACAAACGGAGTTTGTACGTTCTCTCAGATTCAGGGACAGTTTCTTCCCAGCTGTTATTATGCAACTGAACCATCGTACCACAACCAGAGAGCAGTGCTGAACTACAATCTACCTCATTGCTATTGAGGGCGTGCAGCGTAGGTTTACTAGGTTAATTCCCGGAATGGCGGGACTGTCGTATGTTGAAAGACTGGAGCGACTAGGCTTGTATACACTGGAATTTAGAAGGATGAGAGGAGATCTTATCGAAACGTATAAGATTATTAAGGGGTTGGACACGTTAGAGGCAGGAAACATGTTCCCAATGTTGGGGGAGTCCAGACCAAGGGGCCACAGTTTAAGAATAAGGGGTAGGCCATTTAGAACTGAGATGAGGAAAAACTTTTTCAGTCAGAGAGTTGTGAATCTGTGGAATTCTCTGCCTCAGAAGGCAGTGGAGGCCAATTCTCTGGATGCTTTCACGATGGAGCTAGATAGAGCTCTTAAGGATAGCGGAGTCAGGGGGTTTGGGGAGAAGGCAGGAACGGGGTACTGATTGAGAATGATCAGCCATGATCACATTGAATGGCGGTGCTGGCTCGAAGGGCCGAATGGCCTCTTCCTGCACCTATTGTCTATTGTCTATTGTCTATTGGCGACCGTCCGACTATCTTTGATCGGACTTTACCGGCTTTAACCTTGCACTAAATGTTATTCCCTTTATCATGTATCTGTACATTGTGGACGGCTCGATTGTAATCGTGTATTGTCTTCCCGCTGAATGGTCAGCACGCAACAAAAGCCTTTCACTGTACCTCGGCACACGGGACAGTAAACTAAACTGAAACTGAAACTGAAACTGACCTGCGTGGGTTTTCTCCGGGTGCTCCGGTTTCCTCCCACCCTCCAAAGACGTGCAGGTTTGTTTGTTATTTGGCTTTGGTAAACTTGTAAATGATCCTAACATGCGTGTAGGATAGTGTTAGTGTGTGGGGATCGATGGTCGGCACGGACTCGGTGGGCCGAAGGGCCTGTTTCCGCGCTGTATCTCGAAAACTAAATTAGATATTCCTTCTTTGGAGTATTGCATGCGGTTCTGGTCACCACATTACCAGAAAGATGTGGAGGCCTTGGTGATGATTTAACTAGGGTTGCCAACTGTCCCGTATTAGACGGGACGTCCCGTATTTTGGGCTAAATTGGTTTGTCCCGTACGGGACCGCCCTTGTCCCGGATTAGGCCCGGGGGGCGCTATATGCCCGGACACTGTAGGTCCGGACGCTGTAGGCCCGGACGCTGTAGGCCCGGACGCTGTAGGCCCGGACGCTGTAGGCCCGGACGCTGTAGGCCCGGACGCTGTAGGTCCAGACAGTGTTGGTCAGGACACTGTAGGTCCGGACAGTGTAGGTCAGGACACTGTAGGTCCGGACAGTGTAGGCCCGGACACTGTAGGTCCGGACACTGTAGGTCAGGACAGTGTAGGCCCGGACACTGTAGGTCCGGACAGTGTAGGTCCAGACACTGTAGGTCAGGACACTGTAGGTCCGGACAGTGTAGGCCCGGACACTGTAGGTCCGGACAGTGTAGGCCCGGACACTGTAGGTCCGGACAGTGTAGGTCCAGACACTGTAGGTCTGGAGAGTGTAGGCTCGGACACTGTATGTCCAGACAGTGTAGGTCCAGACACTGTAGGTCAGGACAGTGTAGGTCAGGACACTGTAGGTCCGGACAGTGTAGGCCCGGACACTGTAGGTCCAGACACTGTAGGTCCAGACAGTGTAGGTCCAGACAGTGTAGATCAGGATAGTGTAGGTCCAGAGAGTGTAGGCTCGGACACTGTATGTCCAGACAGTGTAGGCCCGGACACTGTAGGTCCGGACAGTGTAGGTCCAGACACTGTAGGTCTGGACAGCGTAGGTCAGGACACTGTAGGTCCGGACAGTGTAAGTCCAGACACTGTAGGTCAGGACAGTGTAGGTCAGGACAGTGTAGGCCCAGAGGCCCAGGCGCTGCCTAACAAGATCACCCCTCATCCTCCTGCACTCTAAGGAATAAAGACCTAGCCTACTCAACCTCTCCCTACAGCTGAGGCCCTCAGGTCCTTATACTTGTAAATCTCTGCACCCTTTCCAGCCTGACAACATCTTTCCTGTAACACGCTGATCAAAACTGGACACAGTACTCTAACTGCGGCCTCACCAACGTCTAATACAACTGCAAATATGGCCTCCCAACTTCTACATGCAGTCGTGTGGTCTTATTCTATGGAATTCATTGGCACAGACAGCTGTGGAAACCAAGGCATTGAATATTTTCAAAGCAACGCTTGACACGTTCGAGATTAGGACGGGTGTCAGGGGTTATGGGGAGAAGGTGAGAAGACGTGGACAGGTTGAGTGAGTGGGCAGATGCGTGGCAGATGCAGTATAATGTAGATAAATGTGAGGTTATCCACTTTGGCGGCAAAAATAAAGAGGCAGATTATTATCTCAATGGTGTCAGATTAGGTAGAGGGGAAGTGCAACGTGACCTGCGTGTCCTTGTACACCATTCACTGAAAGTAAACGTGCAGGTACAACAGGCAGTGAAGAAAGCCGATGGCATGTTGACCTTCATAACGAGAGGATTTGAGTACAGGAGCAAAGAAGTCCTTCTGCAGTTGTATAGGGCCCTGGTGAGACCGCACCTTGAGTATTGTATTTGGTCTCCTAATTTGAGGAAGGACGTCCTTATATTTGAGGCAGTGCAGCGTAGGTTCACGAGATTAATCCCTGTCAATGGAGGGACTGTCATGTGAGGAAAGATTGAAAAGACTAGGCTTGTATTCACTGAAGTTTAGAAGGATGAGAGGGGATCTTATAGAGACGTATAAAAATTATAAAAGGACCAGACAAGCTAGATGCAGGAAAAATGTTCCCAATGTTGGGGGAGTCCAGAACCAGGGGCCACAGTCTAAGAATAAAGGGGAGGCCATTTAAAACTGAGGTGAGAAGAAACTTTTTCACCCAGAGAGTTGTGAATTTGTGGAATTCTCTGCCACAGAGGGCAGTGGAGGCCAATTCACTGGATGAATTTAAAAGAGAGTTAGATGGAGCTCTAGGGGCGAGTGGAATCAAGAGCTCTAGGGTCTAGCAGAATTATGTGATACCAGACCGCTGGGCACAAACCTCTCCTGCATTGGTACAGCACCCTTTCCTCCTCCTCCCCCTCCCCTCTCCCCCCTCCCCCTCATATCTCCCCCTCCTCTCCCCCTTCCCTCTCCCAGCCCTCCCCTTTCCCTCTCCCCCTCCCCCCTCCCCCTGCCCCCCTCCCTCCTGCCCCCCTCCCTCCCTCTCCCTCCACCTCTCCTCCTCCCTCCACTCAACCTCCTTCGCTCCCCTCCCCCCTCCTCCCCTCCCCCCTGCCCCCCTCCCTCCACTCAACCTCCCTCGCTCCCCTCCCCCCTGCCCCCCTCCCTCCCTCTCCCTCCCCCCTCTCCTCCTCCCTCCACTCAACCTCCCTCGCTCCCCTCCCCCCCTCCCCCCGCCCCCCTCCCTCCCTCTCCCTCCACCCTCTCCTCCTCCCTCCACAACCTCCCTCACTCCCCTCCCCCTTCGCCCCCCCTTCCCCTTCCACTCCCCCCCTTTCTATCCCCCCACTCCATCCCCCTCAACCCCCCCCTTATCCCCCCCCACTCCCTCCCTCCCTACCCCATCCCTCCCTGGGAGACAGATGTAAATTTTTAAATGTGAATAACTTTAAAAATATAACACCGATTTCAATGAAACTTCTTCCATTAGCACCAAAGGGACAACGGTGAGTAAGGTGGGCCTTGAATTGTCGCGCTATCGTGTAGCGCTTTGGCTGTAGTTCAGGAACAAACAAACAAACAAACGAGAGCTTTAGTGTACAGATGGGGAGAATGCAGGCACGGATTACTGATTGTGGATGATCAGCCACGATCACAATGAATGCCGGTGCTGGCTCAAAGGGCCGAATGGCCTCCTCCTGCGCCTATTGTCTATGTTTCTACGTTCCTATGTAAGGCAGGAGAATGTGGTTGAGAGAGAGAGAGAGAGAGAGAGAGAGAGAGAGAGAGAGATCAGCCATGATCGAATGGCAGAGTGGACTCAATGGACCGAATAGTTGGATTCTGCTCGCACTACTTTTTGTCTGATTGGTTGCCATGGTGCAATGCTATTGATAAACCGCTCCAGTTAAGACACAAGGGACTGCAGAGGTGGGGGAGGGGAGCGTGGGGGGGGGGGGTAAAGTTTAATGGAGATTAGCGTGGGACTAGTCCAGATACACTACAATACAATACAATATATCTTTATTGTCATTGTACAGGGGTACCACGAGATTGGGAATGCGCCTCCCATATGATGCAATAAATTAATCAGCTAGATTGGAACAGTTTTAAAACAGAATAAAGTGCAAGTAGATCTGTGCCGGATCACTGTGCGATGTGACCATCCGGCTGAGCAGGACCGGTTCATGGCAGCTATGGCCCTGGGGATGAAGCTGTTCCTGAGTCTGGAGGTGCGGGCGTAGAAGGCCTTGTATCGTCTGCCCGATGGTAGACGTTCGAACAGACTGTTGCAGGGGTGTGAAGAGTCTTTGTGGATGCTGGTGGCTTTTCTGAGGCATCGTGTGTTGTAGATGCCCTCCAAGGCTGGTAGCTGTGTTCCGATGGCCCTCTGAGCTCTATGGACTACCCGCTGAAGAGCTTTCCTCTCTGCCTCCGTGCAGCTGAGATACCACACAGGGATGCCATGTGTTAGGATGCTCTCTCTGGTGCAGCGGTAGAATGTCGTCAGCAGCTGTTGGGGTAGACCAGACTTCTTCAGTGTTCTTAGGTAGAACAGTCATTGCTGTGCCTTCTTGACCAGCGCAGCAGTGTTATTGGACCATGTTAGGTCCTCCGAAATGTGAGTGCCCAGAAACTTGAAGCTGGACACTCTCTCCACATTGTCGTCTATTTCGGCATGGGCAAGTTCGGGCCGAAGGGCCTGTATTCATGCTGTTTTGTTGTTGTGGCTCTATCATTCCATTAGATGTGCAGGGCAAGTTTTCATTTCCCACAGAGTGCCTGGAACGCACTGCCAGAGATGGTTGGTAGCGGCAGATACGATAGTGACGTTTAAGAGGCTTTTAGACAGACACGTGGATAAGCAGGGTTTGGAGGGAGCAGAGGGCACAGCCTCAGAATAAAGGACGTTTGTTTACGAGGGAGATGACAATAGACAATAGGTGCAGGAGGAGGCCATTCTGCCCTTCGAGCCAGCACCGCCATTCAATGTGATCATGGCTGATCATTCTCAATCAGTACCCTGTTCCTGCCTTCTCCCCATACCCCCTGACTCCGCTATCCTTAAGAGCTCTATCTAGCTCTCTCTTGAAAGCATTCAGAGAATTGGCCTCCACTGCCTTCTGAGGCAGAGAATTCCACAGATTCACAACTCTCTGACTGAAAAAGTTTTTCCTCATCTCAGTTCTAAATGGCCTACCCCTTATTCTTAAACTGTGGCCCCTGGTTCTGGACTCCCCCAACATTGGGAACATGTTTCCTGCCTCTAACGTGTCCAACCCCTTAATAATCTTATACGTTTCGATAAGATCCCTTCTCATCCTTCTAAATTCCAGTGTATACAAGCCTAGTCGCTCCAGTCTTTCAACATACGACAGTCCCCGCCATTCCGGGAATTAACGTAGTAAACCTATGCTGCACGCCCTCAATAGCAAGATGAGGAGGAGTTTATTTGCCCAGAGGCTGGTGCATCTGTGGAATTCATTGCCACTGTTTTATATCTGTGCTGCAATCGGACTATGCACAACAGCCACAGACAGCTGTGGGGGGCCCAGTCTATGGGCATTTTAAAAACGGAGATAGCTTTAAGGTGAGGGGAGGGAAGATTTAATAGGAACCCGAGGGGTGACATTGTTTGCACAAGGGGCGATGGGTGCACAGAACGAGCTGCCGGAGGAGGTGGTTGATGCAGGGACTGTCGCAACGTTTAAGAAACATTTAGACCAGGTACGTGGATTGGACAGGTTTGGCGGGGTATGGGCCAAAAGCAGGCATGTGGGGGACTAGTGTAGATCAGGCATGTTGGCCAGTGTGGGCAAGATGGGCCGAAGGGCCTGTTTCCACGCTGTATCACTCTCTAGCTCTCATTCCATCCATCGCAGGTTCTCGATTGGCAAGGGTGTTAAAGGGGAGAAGGCAGGAGAATGGGGTTGAGAGGGAGAGATAAATCAGCCATGATTGATTGGCAGAGCAGACTTGATGGGCTGAATGGCCTCATTCTGCCCATATCATAAGTCTTCTGAGCTTATGATATGGATCATGTGTGGGCAGAAGAGATTAGTTGATCTCGGCATCACGTTTGGCATGGACATTGTGGGCCGAAGGGCCTGTTAGTGTGCTGTACTTAGGGTTGACAACTGTCCCGTATTAGCCAGGACATCCCGTATTTTGGTTACTAAGCTGGTAACAAAACTAAGCTAAACTAGACTAAACCAAACTTCAAAAATTCTGATGGTTTGTGGTGACTCACGACTTGGAACATGTTTTTAGTAACAATTTAATTGTTGCACTGTTGGTGGGCAATTAGGAAATTAAAGTGATCTTTGCGGGATTTTCACAGACAACACAAACGAACAAACACATACAAAACCAGCAAGGACCAGTATCCCATGGCAGACATCGTGGGTGCCATCTTGAACTTAACCATATCGTGAAATGATATGGGACCTGTGTGTACAATCTAGGGGTTGCCAACTTCCTCACTCCCCAATACGGGACAAGGCGACGTCACCGCCCCGCGCCCCACGTGACCTCACCCAGCCAGCGGCCACGTGCTCCCGCTCCACCAACGGTGTAGCAACCCGCCTCCCGGCCCGGGCGGCCGCCATTGGTGGAGCGGGAGCACGTGGCCGCTGGCTGGTTGAGGTCACGTGGGGGCGTGGGGGCGGTGACGTGACCCTTTGTCCCTTATTTGGGAGTGAGGAAGTTGGCACCCCTACTAATATGGGACAAGGGCGGTCCCGTAAGGGGGCAAACTAATTTAGCCCCCAATACTGGACAGTTGGCGACCCTAATACAATCCCCCCTCTGAGGGTGGGAGGCGAAAGGGGTTGATAGAGTCACAGAGTCATACAGTGTGGAATCAGGCCCTTCAGCCCAACTTGCCCACACCGGCCAACAATGTCCCACCTACACTAGTCCCACCTGCCTGCGCTTGGTCCATATCCCTCCAAATCTGTCCTATCCATGTACCTGTCTAACTGTTTCTTGAACGATGGATAGCCCCAGCCTCAACTACCTCCTCAGGCAGCTCGTTCCACACACCCACCATCCTTTGTGTGAAAAAGGTTACCCCCTCACATCCCTATTCATTTTTTTCCCCTTCACCTTGAACCCACTGTATGTCCGCTGGTCCTCGATTCCCCTACACTGGGCAAGAGATTCTCTGCATCTACCTAGTCTATTCCTTTCATTGCCCAGGTGTGTGTTGGGGAGGGGTGGAGGGGAGAGGGGTGGTGATGTCTACATATCCTATTGTGCTGCTGCAAGTAAAAATATCATTGTTCTATAGAAACATAGAAACATAGAAAATAGGTGCAGGAAGAGGCCATTTGGCCCTTCGAGCCAGCACCGCCATTCATTGTGATCATGGCTGATCATCCACAATCTGTAACCCGTGCCTGCCTTCTCCCCATATCCCTTGATTCCGCTAGTCCCTAGAGCTCTATCTAACTCTCTCTTAAATCCATCCAGTGAATTGGCCTCCACTGCCCTCTGTGGCAGAGAATTCCACAAATTCACAACTCTGGGTGAAAAGGTTTCGTCTCACCTCAGTTTTAAATGGCCTCCCCTTTATTAGGCAATAGACAATAGACAATAGGTGCAGGAGGAGGCCATTTGGCCCTTCGAGCCAGCACTGCCATTCAATGTGACCATGGCTGGGACAGATGACAATAAAACGCTCTGGACTGTTGACTCTTGCATTTACTGTTTAGGAGATTATGGATCTCCAATGTTGACCATGGCTGGTTGGTTTACACCAGGCCGTGATGACTCACTGATGTGCTGAATGTGGTGAACTTACTCCCACTCTTCCTTTCGGACAAGGTTCCATTATCTAGATGCAGTGACACAGAGAGCACATAGAACAGTACACCTAGGGGTGCCAACTTCCTCACACCCAAATAAGGGACAGAAGGTGACGTCACCTCCCCGCGCCGCACGTGACCACACCCAGCCAGCGGCCACGTGCTCCCGCTCCACCAATGGCGGCCGCACGGGCCGGGAGGCGGGCTTACAGTGTCCGAACCTACATTGTCAGGACCTACACTGTCCGGGCCTACAGTGTCCGGGCAAACAGTGTCCGAACCTACACTGTCCGGACCTACAGCGAATGCAGCGCCGGAGACTCAGGTTCGATCCTGACTACGGGCGCCGTCTTTACGGAGTTTGTACGTTCTCCCCGTGACCTGCGTGGGTTTTCTCCGAGATCTTCGGTTTCCTCCCACACTCCAAAGACGTGCAGGTATGTAGGTTAATTGACTGGGTAAATGTAAAAATTGTCCCTAGTGTGTGTAGGATAGTGTTAATGTGCGGGGATCGCTGGGCGGCGCGGACTCGGTGGGCCGAAGGGCCTGTTTTCGCGCTGTATCTCTAAATCTAAATCTAAATCTAAAAATCTAAGCACCCATAGTCAGGATCGAACTCGGGTCTCTGGCGCTGTGAGGCAGCAACTGTACCGCTGTGCCACCGTGCCGCCATTTAATGGATTACATGTCGAGCCCTTTATCTTCAGTTTGATTCACCTGAAGAGCTTGATTTGATCCTTGTCACTTAGAAACATTTCTATACTTCGGCGTGGCAACAATTCACTGCAGTTTAGTTTATTGTCACGTGTACCGAGGTACAGTGAAAAGCTTTTGTTGCGCGCTGTCCAGTCGGCAGAAAGACAACGCATGATTACAGTCAAGCTACTTACAGTGTACAGATACAGGGTAAGGGAATAACATTTTAGTGCAAGGTAAAGCCAGCAAAGTCCAATCAAGGACTAGACAGAGCTCTAGGGGCTAGTGGAATTAAGGGATATGGGGAGAAGGCAGGCACAGGTTATTGATTGTGGATGATCAGCCATGATCACATTGAATGGTAGTGCTGGCTCGAAGGGCCAAATGGCATCCTCATGCACCTATTTTCTATGTTTCTATGTTTCGAGGACAGTCCGAGGGTCTCCAATGAGGTCGATAGTAGTTTAGCACTGCTCTCTGGTTGTGGTACGATGGTTCAGTTGCCTGATAACAGCTGGTAAGAAACTGTCCCTGAATCTGGAGGTGTGTGTTTTCACATTTCTGTACCTCTTGCCCCGATGGGAGAGGGGAGAAGAGGGAGTGGCCGGGGTGAGACTGGTCCTTGATTATGCTGCTGGCCTTGCCGAGGCAGCGTGAGGTGTAAATGAAGTCAATGGAAGGGAGGTTGGTTTGTGAAACAGCTGTGAAACCATGAGATTGTTAATAAGCACAGCCCACTTGAGTGTCCCACTCCATCACTAAACAATTGAGTGTCTATTTCTAGCTGGGAAAAAATCAAGTGGACTTATAAAATCAGCGCGTGGCAGGAGGATAAATATGTGGATATTCATGACTGTTGAGAGAACAAGCTTCAATAGCCAGATGATGACAGCCCACTTTATTAAAGTGATGGTTCCTTAATTTCAGTTTAGTTTAGTTTAGAGATACAGCGCGGAAACGGGCCCTTCGGCCCACCGGGTCCGCGCCGCCCAGCGATCCCCGCACGCTAACACTATCCTACACACACTTGGGACAATTTTTACATTTGTACCAAGCCAATTAACTTGCACACCTGCACGTCTGCACACACCTGCACACACCGTGCCAATTAACTTTACAAACACGCACGTCTTTGGAGTGTGGGAGGAAACCGAAGATGTCGGAGAAAACCCACGCAGGTCACGGGGAGAGCGTACAAACTCCGTACAGACAAGCACCGCGGTCGGGATGGAACCCGGGTCTCCGGCGCTGCATTCGCCGTGAGGCAGCAACTCTACCGCTGCGCCACCGTGACCGCCCACGAATGTACTTAATGTACGGAATTAACACACCCGTGTAATTTCTGGTTTAGGTTTAAGAGAGCGCAGATGCTGGTTCACACCAAAGATAGACACTAAAAGCTGGAGTAACTCAGCGGCTCAGGCAGCATCTATGGAGAGAGGCAACGGGTGACGTTTTCGGGTCGAGACCCTTCTTCAAACTGAGCTATGAAACTCATATGTTTAGTTAGAAACATAGAAACATTGAAACATAGAAAATAGGTGCAGGCGGACGCCATTTTGCCCTTCGAGCCAGCACCGCCATTCATTGTGATCATGGCTGATCATCCACAATCAGTAACCCATGCCTGCCTTCTCCCCATACCCCTTGATTCCACTAGCCCCTAGAGCTAATCTAACTCTCTTTTAAATTCATCCAGTGAATTGGCCCCAACTGCCTTCTGTGGCGGAGAATTTCACAAATTTACACCTCAGTTTTAAATGGCCTCCCCTTTATTCTTAGACTGTGTGGCCCCTGGTTCTGGACTCCCCCAACATTGGGAACATTTTTCCTGCATCTGGCTTGTCCAGTCCTTTCATAATTTTATACGTCTCCTTTAGATCCCCTCTCATCCTTCTAAACTCCAGTGAATACAAGCCCAGACTTTCCAATCTTTCCTCATATGACATTCCCGCCATCCCGGGGATTAACCTGGTGAACCTACGCTGCACTGCCTCAATAGCAAGGACGTCCTTCCTCAAATTAGGAGAACAAAATTTAGACTATAGAGGTACTGCGTGGAAGCAGGCCCTTCGGCCCACCAAGTCCACACCGACCAGCCATCACCCCATATACTAACACTAACAATAGACAATAGACAATAGGTGCTGGAGTAGGCCATTCGGCCCATCGAGCCAGCACCGCCATTCACTGTGATCATGGCTGATCTTCCCCAATCAGTACCCATTCCTGCCTTCTCCCCATACCCCCTTGACTCCGCTATCATTAAGAGCTCTATCTATCTCTCTCATGAAAGCATCCAGGGAATTGCCCTCCAATGCCTTCTGATGCAGAGAGTTCCACAGAGTCACAACTCTCTGAGTGAACAAGTTTTAACCTGCACACAATGAATAATTTGCAATTTACAGAACACAATTATACTTGGCATTGTGTTTGCCATGGACATAGAAGGGTGAAGGGCCTGTCCTGAGCTGTACTCATTAGTTTAATTTTAGAGATACAGCGTGGAAACAGGCCCTCTGACCCACCGTATCCGCGCCGACCAGCGATCACCCTGTACATTAGCACAATCACACTAGGGACTATGGCGGCACGGTGGCGCGCTACAGCGAATGCAGCGCCGGAGACTCAGGTTCGATCCTGACTACGGGCGCCGTCTGTACGGAGTTTGTACGTTCTCCCCGTGACCTGCGTGGGTTTTCTCCAAGATCTTCGGTTTCCTCCCACACTCCAAAGACGTACAGGTACGTAGGTTAATTAGCTGGGCAAATGTAAAACAAATTGTCCCTAGTGTGTGTAGGATAGTCTTTGTGTGCGGGGATCGCTGGGCGGCGCGGACCCGGTGGGCCGAAGGGCCTGTTTCCGCGTTGTATCTCTAAACCTAAAAACAACAAAAAAATTAACCTGCAAACCTGTACAGCTTGGAGTGTGGGAGGAAACCGAAGATCTCGGAGAAAACCCACGCAGGTCACGGGGAGAACGAACAAACTCCGTACAGACAGCACCCGTAGTCGGGATGGAACCCGGGTCTCTGGCGCTGTGAGGCAGCGATTCTACCGCTGCGCCACCATGCCGACCTAAAGCTAATGCTTTTATGGTCTTAAGGGGCAGGAAGACCCAGATAATCAACTCCTGCTGTTTCTTTAGTTCCTATGTTGTTAAGAGGGAGCATAAGTTCATAAGTTCTAGGAGCAGAATTAGGCCATTCGGCCCTTCATGTCTACTCCGTCATTCAATCATGGCTGATCTATCTCTCCCTCCTAACCCCATTCTCCTGGCTTCTCCCCATAACCCTTGACACCCGTACTAATCAAGAATCTATCTATCTATGCCTCAGAAGGCAGTGGAGGCCAATTCTCTGAATGCATTCAAGAGAGAGCTAGATAGAGCTCTTAAGGATAGCGGAGTCAGGGGGTATGGGGAGAGGGCAGGAACGGGGTACTGATTGAGAATGATCAGCCATGATCAAATTGAATGGCGGTGCTGGCTCGAAGGGCCGAATGGCCTACTCCTGCACCTATAGTCTATTGTCTTTGGAGTGTGGGAGGAAACCGAAGATCTTGGGGGAAAAAAAACCACACAGGTCACGGGGAGAACGTACAAACTCTGTACGGACAGCACCCGTAGTCGGGATCGAACCCGGGTCTCTGGCGCTGTGAAGCAGCAACTGCATACAGGTGATCGATGGTCGGAGTGTGCATGGTGGAGCCGAAGAGCCTGTTTCCACACTGTATCTCCAAACTAAACTAAGCTGAGGGATCTAGGAGTGCAGGACTCTATGCTGCATTGACCATTGTTAAGGGGCCCAGTCATGTTCATAAGTGATAGCAGCAGAATGACGCCTATGGAACTCACTACCCCAAACCGTCAGAGACTCCTCCTCACTCACCACATTCAAAACATCACTGAAGTCTCACCTGTTCAGTACTGCCTTCAACCACTGAAGGTCACCTCACCTTCCGTCTCCTTTCTCTGTTCGTTTACTTATTTATCTATTTATTCACTTCCCTATGTTCTTTAAATCCCTGTAAAGCGTCTTTGAGTGTATGAAAAGCGCTATATAAATGTAATGCATTATTATTATTATTATTATTATTATTATCTATCTCTCCCTCCTCACCCCATTCTCCCATAACCCCTGACACCCGTACTGATCAAGAATCTATCTATCACCACCTTAGAAATATCCATTGACGGCCTCCACAGCCGTCTGTGGCAATGAATTCTACAGATTCACCGCCCTCTGACTAAAGAAATTCCTGCTCATCCCCTTCCTATTTATTCTGAGGCTGTGCCCTCTGATCCGAGACTCTCCCACCAGTGGAAACATCCTCTCCACACCCACTCTATCCAGGCCTTTCACTAGTCACTAAAAGACACTAGTTAAACTAAACAGTGACCACTGAATAGTTGAACCAAGTCTGTCCATAGAAACATAGAAAATAGGTGTAGGAGGCGGCCATTTGGCCCCTTCGAGCCAGCACCGCCATTCATTGTGATCGTGGCTGATCATCCACATATCCCTTGATTCCACTAGCCCCGAGAGCTCTATCTAACTCTCTTTTAAATCCATTCAGTGAATTGGCTTCCACTGCCCTCTGTGGCAGAGAATTCCACAAACTCATAACTCTCTGGGAGAAAAAGTTTCTTCTCACCTCAGTTTTAAATGGCCTCCCCCTTTATTCTTAGACTGTGTGGCCCCTGGTTCTGGACACCCTCAAGATTGGGAACATTTTTCCTGCATCTTGCTTGTCCAGTCCTTTTATAATGATATATTTTTACACGTTTCTATCGGTCCAGAGCTCAATGTTGAAAGACTGGAATGGATAGGCTTGTATACACTTGAATTTAGAAGGATTAGAGGGGATCTTATCGAAACATGTAAGATTATTAAGGTTTGGACACGTTTAAGGCAGGAAACATGTTCCCAATGTTGGGGGAGTCCAGAACCAGGGGCCACAGTTTAAGAATAAGGGGTAGGCCATTTAGAATGGAGATGAGGAAAAACCTTTTCAGTCAGAGAGTTGTAAATCTGTGGAATTCTCTGCCTCAGAAGGCAGTGGAGGCCAATTCTCTGGATGCTTTCAAGAGAGAGCTAGATAGAGCTCTTAAGGATAGCGGAGTCAGGGGGTATGGGGAGAAGGCAGGAATGGGGTACTGATTGAGAATGATCAGCCATGATCACATTGAATGGTGGTGCTGGCTCGAAGGCCCGAATGGCCTCCTCCTACACCTATTGTCTATTGTCTATTGTCAATAGGCCAGTCGATAACTCCACTAAGCTCAATTTAAAGGCCGTGCCATTACACGCTATTGTTAGGGTTCAAGATTTCGTTGTCAATAGTTTCAGGGAGAATAGATGACAATTCAGAAATGAAAGACCTTGCGATTTATCAGCGTTTTTTTTAATCAGAAGCTTTTCGAGAGCTGATCGATTCTGAAACAGATTCAGACGTTATTAGACAGGGAATGGCAATTATCTGCAGTGGTATTAGCATTGTTTTATTGTCATGTGTGTCGGGGTGGAGTGAAAATCTTTGTATCTCGATACACACAGCAATTTTCCAATTCTGATACCACTTCAGATAATTGCCATTTCCCTTTTCTAATAATGCCTGATTTTGCATCAATATCAATCTGTTCCGCAGAAGCTTCCGGTCAGATCTTCAATTGCCGCAGAGTTCTTGCGATCGTTTTCAGGTGAAAGGGGGCGAAGTTTCTTTGTACAGAGGGTGGTGGGTGCCTGGAACACGCTGCCAAGGGTGGTGCTTGTGGGAACAGGTGCGATGGTGGTGTTTAAGAGGCGTTTGGACGGATATGCAGCGAATGGAGGGATATGGACCACGTGCAGGCAGAGGGGGCTAGTTTAACTTGCCATTAGCTTCGGCACGAACTTTGTGGGTCAAATGGCCTGTTCCTGCGCTGTGCTGTTCTATGTTCAATCTCACTGGCTAAAACGGGCGGCACGGTGGCACAGCAGTAGAGCTACTACCTTACAACGCCAGAGACCCGGGTTCCATCCCGACTACGGGCGCCGTCTGTATGGAGTTTGTACGTTCTCCCCGTGACCTGCCTGGGTTTTCTCCGAGATCTTCGGTTTCCTCCCACACTCCAAAGGCGTACAGGTTTTGCAGGTTAATTGGCTTGGTATCAATGTGAAATTGTCCCTAGTGTGTGTAGGATCGTGTTAATGTGCGGGGATCGCTGGTCGGCTTGGTGTAAGTGTGAAATTGTCCCTAGTGTGTGTAGGATCGTGTTAATGTGCGGGGATCGCTGGTCAACTTAGTATAAGTGTGAAATTGTCCCCAGCGTGTGTAGGATAGAGTTAGTGTGCGGGGATCGCTGGTCAACTTAGTATAAGGGTGAAATTGTCCCCAGTGTGTGTAGGATCGTGTTAGTGTGCGGGGATCGTTGGTCGACTTGGTATAGGTGAGAAATTGTCCCCAGTGTGTGTAGGATAGTGTTAGTGTGTGGGGATCGCTGGTTGGAGCGGACTCAGTGGGCCGAGGGGCCTGTTTCCGCGCTGTATCTCTAAACTAAACTAAATTAAACTAAAAGAACGTCCATGAAAAGATGAAAACAAAGTAAGATCCGGGCCTGGAATCATAGAAGGCGAAAAATCATTGCAGATTTAATGCTGAGTAAAGAGGCTCTTCGGCCCATTGTCTCTGTGCTGCCCACAAAAGAGTTACCTAGACATAGGTGAGAGGGCATAGATTTAATAGGAACCTAAGGGGTAACCTTTTCACACAGAGGGTGGTGGGTGTATGGAACGAGTTGCCACCGGAGGCACTTGAAGCAGGTACATGGATAGGAGAGGCTGAGAGAGATACTCGACCAAGTGGACCCGTTGGGCCCAAACCTCTCCTGCATTGGTGCAGCACCCTCTCCTCCCCCTCCCCCCTCCGCTCCTCCCCTCTCTCCCTCCTCCCCCTTCTCCCTCCCCCCTCCACCCTCCTCCCCCTCCCTTCACCCCCTCCCTCCCTCCTCCCCTCCCCTACCTCCCTCCTCCCCCTCCCACACTCCCCCTCCCCCCTCCCCTCCCTCTCCCCTCCTCCCTATCCCTTCCCCCTCCCTCCCTTCTCCCCCTCCCCCCTACCTCCCTCCTCCCCCTCCCCCCTCCCCCTCCTCCTCCCCCTCCTCTCTCCTCCCTCCTCCCCCTCCACCCCTCGCCCCCTCCTCCCACTCCCCCCACCCTCTCCCCTCCCCCGTTCACCCCCTCCCTCCTCCCCCTCCCCAACCTCCCTCCTCCCCCTCCCCTCCCCCTCCTCCCTTCCCCTCCCCCCCACTCCATCCCCTCAACCCCCCCTTATCGTCCCTCCTCCCCCTCCCTCCCTCCCCCCCTCCCTTCCTAGGAGATAGATTTAAACTTTAAAATGTGAATAACTTAAAAAATATATCACCGATTTCAATGAAACATCCTCCATTAGCACCAAAGGGACGACGTTGAGTAAGGTGGGCCTAAAATTGTTGCGCTTCCGTGTACCGTTTTGGCTGTAGTTCAGGAACAAACAAACAAACAAACGAACAAACATGAGTTTTAGTATATAGATGGGCCAAACGCAGACAGGTGGGACTGGTGCAGATGGGGCACGTTGGTCGGCGTGGGAACAGTTGGACCAGAGAGCCTGTTTCCACGCCGTATGACTCTATGGCAGCCTGCTGCCATTGTGGGATTCATGCCACTGTAAGTCCTGGTTCTGTGTAAGTCTGTCCAAGGGTGGCTTCAGGCTAGAGATACAGCGTGGAAACAGGCCCTTCGGCCCACCGGGTCCACGTTGGCCAGCGATCACACCTACGCTAGTTCTATCCAGCACACACCGGGGACAATTTGTAGGGGCCAATTAACCAACAGACCTGTACGCCATTGGAGTGTGGGATGAAACCGGAGCACCTGGAGAAAACCCACGCAGGTCACGGGGAGAACGTACAAACTCCATACAGACAGCACCCGTAGTCGGGATCAAACCCGGGACTCGATACGATACAATACGAATCTGTGGAATTCTCTGCCTCAGAAGGCAGTGGAGGCCAATTCTCTGAATGCTTTCAAGAGAGAGCTAGATAGAGCTCTTAAAGATAGCGGAGTCAGGGGGTATGGGGAGAGGGCAGGAACGGGGTACTGATTGAGAATGATCAGCCATGATCACATTGAATGGTGGTACTGGCTCGGAGGGCCGAATGGCCTACTCCTGCACCTATTGTCTATTGTCTATTGATTCCCCTACTCTGGGCAAGAGACTCTGTGCGTCTACCCGATTTATTCCTCTCATGATTTTGTACACCTCTACAAGATCACCCCCCATCCTCCTGCGCTCCAAGGAATAGAGACCCAGCCTACTAGACCTCTCCCTACAGCTCAGGCCCTCGAGTCCTGGCAACATCCTCGTAAATCTTCTCTGCACCCTTTCCAGCTTGACGACATCTTTCCTGTACTGCACTGTTCTATGTTCTATGTTTCTACAGTCTGTTGCCACAGTCTGTATAAGGGTCACCGTGTGTAACACACTGTGTGTCAGGGTTGATGGTGAGGAGGCAGGAGAATGGGGTTGGGAGGGAGAGATAGATCAGCCACGATCGAATGGCAGAGTAGACTTGATGGGCCGAATGGCCTAATTCTGCTCCGATCACCAATGAACTTATGAACTCTTACAATCAGAGTCACAGAGTCATAGAGTGATGCAGCGTGGAAACAGGCCCTTCGGCCCAACTTGCCCACACCGGCCAACACGCCCCAGCCACACTAGTCCCACCTGCCCGCGTTTGGTCCACATCGCCTCCAAACCTGTCCTATTCCTAGAAACATAGAAAATAGGTGCAGGAGTCGGCCAATCGGCCCTTCGAGCCAGCACCGCCATTCAACATGATCGTGGCTGATCATCCACAATCAGTACCCCGTTCCTGCCTTCTCCCCACATCCCTTGATTCCGTTAGCCCTAAGAGCTGTATCTAACCATATCCATGTACCTGTCTAACAGCTATATCCATGCACCTGTCTAACTGTTTCTTAAATGTTGGGATAGTCCCAGCCTCAACTACCTCCTCTGGCAGCTTGTTCCATACACCCACCACCCTCTGTGTGAAAAAGTTACCCCTCAGATTCCTATTGAATCTTTTCCCCTTCACCTTAAACCTATGTCCTTAAATCAGTGACTTCCAGACCTCCACATAACCCTCAGTGTGAATCATACTTTCTACCCCCCCCTTAGATCGAGATCTTAAAGATAGCGGAATCAGGGGGTGTGGGGAGAAAGCAGGAACGGGGTACTGATTATGAATGATCAGCCATGATCACATTGAATGGCGGTGCTGGCTCGAAGGGCCGAATGGCCTCCTCCTGCACCTATTGTCTATTGTCTATTGTCTATTGTCTACTCTGCTATTCAATCATGGCTTTTTATAGATTATTTTTTAGTTTAGAGATACAGCGCGGAAACAGGCCCTTCGGCCCACCGAGTCCGCACCCACCAGCGATCCCCTGCACACACTAACACTGCCCTACACACACTAGGGACAATTTACATTTATACCATGCCGATCAACCTACAAACCTGCACGCACTTGGGGTGCGGGAGGAAACCGAAGATCTCGGAGAACACCCACGCAGGACACGGGGAGAACGTGCAAACTCCGTGCAGACAGCGCCCGTGGTCGGGATCAAACCCGGTTCTCGGACGCTGCAAGGCAGCAACTCCACCGCTGCGCCGCAGTGACCGCCCGTGGCTGATCTATTTTCCTTCTCCACCCCATTCTCCTGCCTTCTCCCCGTAGCCCTCGACACTCATGCTAGCCAAGAAAAGTTGTCAACATGTAGACAGCTTCTCATTGAATATGGAGTTAATTATTGTGCTAAAGCATATGTGTATGTAGGTGGTTAGAGATACTATTTCGTCTTTGGGCTTGGTTTTCTAGGTTGAGCCATTATTCTGGGTCTTTCAGCGTAAGTACCTTGTGTTTTAACAGTAACTAGACCGTGGACCCGTTGGGCCCAAACCTCTCCTGCATTGGTACAGCACCCTTTCCTACCCCCCTCCCCTCCCCCTCCCATCTCCCCCCTCCCCTCCCCCTCTCCTCTCCCCCTCCCCCTCCCCCCCTTCCCCTCTCGCTCCCTGCACTCCATCCCCCTCAACCCCCCTTATCCTCCCCCCCACCCTCCCCTCCCTCCCTCCCCCTCCCCCTTCCCTTCTCCCTCCCCCCCACTCCATCCCCCTCCCTCCCTCCCTCCACCCCCCCTCCCTCCCCTCCCTCCCTCCCTCCACCCCCCCCCCTCCCTCCAACCCCCCTCCCCCCTCCCTCCCCTCTCCCTCTTTTTAATAACTTTAAAAAATATAACACCGATTTCAATGAAACTTCTTCCATTAGCACCAAAGGGACGACGGTGATGAAGGTTGGGCCTAAAATTGTCGCGCTGTCGTGTACCGTTTTGGCTGTAGTTCAGGAACAAACAAACAAACAAGAGTTTTAGTACAGAGATGGAGTTAGTTATTGTCCTACGGCATAAGTGCCTGTAGCTAGTTAGCAACACTATTTCGGCTTTGGGCTTGGTTTTCCTGGTTGAGCCTTTACTCTGGGTCTTACAGCGCTAGTACCTTGTGTCTTAACAGTAATGTGGATGACCAAGCAGCCAGCAGCCATCTGTTGGCACGTCATGTTGGAAGACCACCAAGTATCTTCTCTTTGGTGCTGGATGAAACAAGACAGGCTGAGCAAGAGGCAGCAGCCCCCCTTGCTGTTGGCAGAAGATGCCTGGTTGGCACAGATTGTGCCACAGAAGGAACTGGTGGCCATGTCACTAACTTCCCACCATCTGAGTCATGGGCTGTGATCTTTTTGGCATTTAAAAGATGTTTAAACAGAGCGAGGAGGGATAGAGGAAACATGGAAACATTAAAAATAGCTGCAGGAGTGGTCCATTTGGCCCTTCGAGCCAGCGCCGACATTCAATATAGAATAGAATAAATTTAGAATAGAATAGAATACATATTATTCGCCAAGTATGTACACATACATACAAGGAATTTGCCTTGGTGCGCCGCTCGCAAGTAACAACACGACATGCAGTAGACAATTAAAAATAAAACATTGATCATGGCTGATCATCCACAATCAGTACCCCCATTCCTGCTTTCTCCCCATATCCCTTGATTCCGTTAGCTAAATCTAACTCTCTCTTGAAAACATCCAGTGAATTGGCCTCCACTGCCTTCTGTGGCAGAGAGTTCCACAGATTCACAACTCTCTGGGTGAAAAAAGTTTTTTTCCACATCTCAGTCCTAAATGGCCCATTAAAGTGTGAACTCCTAGTTCTGGATTCTCCCCAGCACGGGGAACGTTTTTCCTGCATCTAGCCTGTCCAATGCCTTATGGGCGGTACGGTGGCACAGCGGTAGAGTTGCTGCCTTACAGCGAATGCAGCGCCTGAGACTCAGGTTCGATCCCGACTACGGGTGCTGTACTGTGCGGAGTTTGTACGTTCTCCCCGTGACCCGCGTGGGTTTTCTCCGAGATCTTCGGTTTCCTCCCACACTCCAAAGACGTACAGGTTTGTAGGTTAATTGGCTGGGCAAATGTTTAAATTTTTTTTATCTCTAGTGGATGTAGGATAGTGTTAGTGTGCGGGGATCGCTGGGCGGCGCGGACCCGGTGGGCCGAAGGGCCTGTTTCTGCGCTGTATCTCTAAATCTAAAAAAATAATCTTAAGAATGTCTTTCTGTTTCTATAAGATCCCCTCTCATCCTTCGAAGGGCCTTCGGAGAGAGAGGGGGGCAGTCAGAGTGAGGGGGGGTTGGGCTGTTGGAGAGTGAGGGGATCGTCGGAAAGAGATGGGCTCTGTCAGAGAGTGGGGAGTGCCTTCAAGAACAAAGCGGGACTATTCGTGGGGGGGGTTGGCTATAGATAGAGTTGCTGCCTCACAGCGCCGGAGACCCGGGTTCGATCCTGACTACGGGCGCTGTCCGTACGGAGTTTGTACGTTCTCCCCGTGACCTGCATGGGTTTTCTCCCAGATCTTCGGTTTCCTCCCACACTCCAAAGATGTACAGGTTTGTAGGCTAATTGGCTTGGTAAAAATTGTAAAATTATCCCCAGTGTGTGTAGGATAGTGTTAGTGTGCGGGGATCGCTGGTCGGCGAGGACCCGGTGGGTCGAAGGGCCTGTTTCCGCCCTGTGTCTAAACTAAACTAAACTAAACTAAACTAAATTAAACTATACTAAAGTAAATTAAACTATATTAAACTAAATTAAAATAAACTAAATTGCACTGTACTAATCTAAATGAAGTTAAATTAAATTAAACTAAATTAATCTAAACTAAATTTAACTAAACTAAACTAAATTAAACTCTATGAAACTAAACTAAACTAAACCATACTAAAGTAAATTAAACTAAATTAAACAAAACTATATTAAACTAAACTTAATTAAACCAAACTATATTAAACTAAACTAAACTAAACTAAACTAAACTAAACTAAATTAAAATAAATTAAAATAAATTAAACTAAAATATATTCAACTAAACTAAATTAAACTAAATTAAACTAAACCAAACTTTGCTGAACTAAACAAAATTAAACTCAATTAAACTAAACTAGATTAAACTAAACTAGATTAAACGAAACGTTGTTAAACTAAACTAAATTAAACTATATTAAACTAAATTAAACTAAACTAAACTAAACTATATTAAACTAAACTTTGTTAAACTAAACTAAACCATATTAAACTAAACTTTGTTAAACTAAACTAAATTAAACTAAACTAGATTAAACTAAATTAAACTAAATTAAACAAAACTAGACTAAACTAAATTAAACTAAATTAAACTAAACTAGATTAAAATAAATTAAACTAAATTAAACTAAACTAAACTAAACTAGATTAAACTATACTAAACTAAATTAAACTAAACTAAATTAAACTGAACTTTGTTAAACTAAACTAAATTAAACTCTACTAAACTAAACTAGATTAAACTATACTAAACTAAATTAAACAGAACTAAATTAAACTAAACTATATTAAACTAAATTAAACTAAACTCTACAGGCCCTACTTGCAACAGTTTCTGCTGTATCACTGTATTAATTTCTGGAAGATATTTATCTCACCTCCCTTGCAATGGATCAATACTAACTGCTTCCATCAGCTCCAGAGGGAAGCTATTATAAACACTGGCCGAGCAATCACTATAATATTGTTTCTGCCAATTAGTGGTTGGTTTGCCCTTCTTCAAACACGGGTCAGGACCTCTGTAGCCTTACTCTTGAATCAGAGAAAACAGTTTGTCATGATCAACATTATCCAAGGATATTAGAAATCAGCCGTCATCCCTCTCCCGTACCGGCTCTCTTCCAGCGAGAACACTTTGTGATTCCTCCTGCTCTCTGACTCTATCTTTCATTCATTGTTCTTTCTCTCTCCACATCACCGTCTATATCTCTCATTTCCCTTATCCCTAACCAGTCTGAAGAAGGGTCTTGACCCGAAACGTCACCCATTCCTTCTCTCCAGAGATGTTGCCTGTCCCGCTGAGTTACTCCAGCTTTTTGTGTCTATCTTCGGTTTAGCATCTGCAGTTCAATCTTACACATCAATTTACATAATAGCTCTTTCTAATCCAATCCCTCTACCATTCTGAAATTGCAGAGAGTTGTGGACGCAGCCCAGACCATCACACAGACCAGCCTCCCTTCCACTGACTCTATCTACACTCGGCAAGGCCAGCAGCATAATCAAGGACCAGGACTTCAGTCAGAGAGTTGTGAATCTGTGGAATTCTCTGCCTCAGAAGGCAGTGGAGGCCAATTCTCTGAATGCATTCAAGAGAGATCTAGATAGAGCTCTTAAGGATAGCGGAGTCAGGGGGTATGGGGAGAAGGCAGGAACGGGGTACTGATTGAGAATGATCAGCCATGATCACATTGAATGGCGGTGCTGGCTCGAAGGGCCGAATGGCCTCCTCCTGCACCTATTGTCTATGGTCTATGGTCTATGGTCTATGGTCTATTGTCTATTGTCTATGGTCTATGGTCTATGGTCTATGGTCTATGGTCTATTGTCTATTGTCTATGGTCTATGGTCTATTGTCTATGGTCTATTGTCTATGGTCTATGGTCTATTGTCTATGGTCTATTGTCTATTGTCTATTGTCTATTGTCTATTGTCTATGGTCTATGGTCTATGGTCTATTGTCTATGGTCTATTGTCTATGGTCTATTGTCTATGGTCTATTGTCTATGGTCTATTGTCTATGGTCTATGGTCTATTGTCTATGGTCTATTGTCTATTGTCTATTGTCTATGGTCTATCCAAAAAAAATCCAAAAATCCAAAATAGCTTTATTTGTCATTCGTTCCGAATGAGATTACTTAGCCAGCAGTACAAAAAACACAAGACACAACCCCAACACAAACATCCATCACAGTGACTCCAAACACCCCCTCACTGTGATGGAGGCCAAAAACTTCCCCTCTCTCTTCCCCCATGCCCCTCCCACGTACAGACAACTCGACCCCTACCGAGGCGACCGACCCGCACAGCCCCCGCAAGGAGATGGAAAGTCCACGCGGCCGAGCCGCACCGGGCGATGGAAAGTCCACGCGGCCGAGCCGCACCTGGCGATGGAAAGTCCCGCGGCCGCGCCGCACCGGGCGATGGAAAGTCCACGCGGCCGAGCCGCACCGGGCGATGGAAAGTCCCGCGGCCGCGCCTCGCTGGAAAGTCCCGCGGCCGAGCCGCGCCGGGCGCTGTTCAGTCCCATGGCCGCACCTTCGGTGTAAAGCAGCATCTGCAGATCCTTCCTACACACCAGTCTCACCCCGGCCACTCCCTCTCCTCCCCTCTCCCATCGGGCATGAGGTACAGAAGTGTGAAAACGCACAGCTCCAGATTCAGGGGCAGTTTCTTCCCAGCTGTTATCAGCAACTGAATCCTACCACACAATTAGAGAGTGGCCTTGACCTCCTATCTTCCTCATTGGAGATCTTAACTGGACTTTATTTGACTTCAATGTTATATCTTTGCACTAAATGTCGTATCCTTTATCCTTTATCTGTACACTGTGGATGGCTTGATTGTAATCATGTATAGGCTTTTCTTTGACTGGAGAGAATGCAATCAAAAAGCTTTTCACTGTACCTCGGTACACATGACAATTTTAGTGCGGCTCGGTGGCGCAGCGGTAGAGTTTCTGCCTTACAGCGAATGCAGCGCCGGAGACCCGGGTTCGATCCCAACTACGGGCGCTGTCTGTATGGAGTTTGTACGTTCTCCCCGTGACCTGCGTGGGTTTTCTCCGAGATCTTCGGTTTCCTCCCACACTACAAAGACGTACAGGTTTGTAGGTTAATTGGCTGGGCAAATGTAAAAATTGTCCCTAGTGGGTGTAGGATGGTGTTAGTGTGTGGGGATCACTGGTCGGCGCGGACCCGGTGGGCCGAAAGGGCCTGTTTCCGCGCTGTATCTGTAAACTAAACAAAATAAACTATCTTTCCTTCGCAACCCCATTCTCCTGCCTTCTCCCTATAGCCCCTGTTCACTTTTGAGATTTGGCTTGACGGATTCTCGTCTGAGGGATTATGCCGCCTGTGCCTGAACTTTACTTTACAGAGTCATAGAGACATAGAGTCATAGAGTCATAGAGTGATACAGTGCGGAAACAGGCCCTTCGGCCCAACTTGCCCATGTTTCCCAGCTCCACAAGTCCCACCTGCGTTATCCAATTGATCCATATCCCTTCAAACCTGTCCTATCCATGTACCTGTCTAACTGTTTCTTAAACGATGGGATAGTCCCAGCCTCAACTACCTCCTCCGGCAGCTCGTTCCATACACCCACCAACCTCTGTGTGAAAAAAATTACCACTCAGATTCCTTTAAATTCTTTTCCCCTTCACCTTGAACCTATGTCCTCTGGTCCTCGATTCTCCTACTCTGGGCAAGAGACTCTGTGCATTCTTTTTTTTTTAGATTTTAGATTTAGAGATACAGCGCAGAAACAGGCCCTTCGGCCCACCAGGTCCGCGCCGCCCAGCGATCCCTGCACATTAACACTATCCTACACCCACTAAGGACAATTTTTATATTTGCCCAGCCATTTAACCTACAAACCTGCACGTCTTTGGCGTGTGGGAGGAAACCGAAGATCTTGGAGATTCTGCGTGAAAACAGGCCCTTCGGCCCACCGAGTCCGCACTGACCTCCGATCCCCGTTGAGTAACGCGATCCAACACACACCAGGGACAATTTTTACAATTTTACCGAAGCCAATTAACCAACAAACCTGTATGTCTTTGGAGAGTGGGAGGAAACCGGAGCGCCCGGAGAAAACCCACGCAGGTCACGGGGAGAACGGGCAAACTCCGCACAGACATCACCCGCGCCAGAGGCGAGTCGAACTTTGTTTATCGAGGTACAGTGGAAAGCTTTCGTTGCGCGCTAACCGGTCAGCGGAAAGACAATACTGTAGCGACCATAGAGAATGGTCCAGGTCGTCGAACCCTCGGATTGGCCAGCGAGGTCACGTGTGAACGCGACCATGGGGATTGGTCCAGGGAGCGACATCGCTGATTGGCCAGCGATGTCATGTGCGCGTTTGGCGCCCGAAATAGCCAGTTCGGCGAAGTCTTTGAAGAAGACAGTAAGTTTTTGATGGTTGTCCTTTACCTTGTTGTTTAACTCTGTATTCGAATATTGCGGCTGCAATAAACTTCCTTTACAACCAACAAGTTTTCGGACTCACCATATTGGTGACCCCGACGTGATCTGGACGATCACCGACTAAGCAGGAACCCGACGCCTCGTTGACGATGACCGTGCCGGGCACACCGGAGTTAAGCGCGGAAAGCGTTCACCTTCCGTTGTTTTGGACGCACGCACCGCAAGCTTGGTTTATCCACACCGAAGCTCAATTTCACATAAAGATGATATCGGATGAATCCACGATGTACTACTACCTCGTCAGCGCTCTATCGCCGGACACGACCAAGCGCGTGATGCGGTTCATCGTGAATCCACCTGTGGAAAGCAAGTACGAGGCCATGAAGAAAGTATTACTGCGAATCTTCGGGTTTAATAAGCATGGTGGTGCGGCAAGACTTCTGCACCTACCGGATCTTGGAGACCAACTGCCTTCCGTCCTCATGTCCGAAATGATGATGCTAGCCGGTGAGCATACGGATTGCCCTATGTTCGAACAGGCATTCCGCGAGAGACTTCCTGAGGATGTCCGACTGCTGCTCACGGATTGTTCTTTTAAGGACCCCGAAGCATATGCAGCGAGAGCGGACGCGCTCATAGCGGCAAAAAACAAGGCAAGCGGTTCGATCAACAAGGTCTCGACATCAGTGACCACGCCACAGCGACGGCAAGATGGCGCCACGTCTCCCGCCAATTCTCCGAAAGCCCGCCAAAAAGATCCGCACAAGCGCGGCTGGTGCTATTATCACCTACGATGGGGTAGCGAATCCCGCAACTGCCGTTTGCCTTGTACCTTCGCGGGAAATGCCTCGGCCGATCGTACATAGGGGCAGTTACGATTGGCCAGAACCGGCGCCTCTATGTCCATGATCGATTCACGGACACAGAATTTTTGGTGGACACGGGAGCCATCGTCAGTATAGTGCCGCCGACCGACCTCGAAACCAGATCGGGTAAGACAGGTCCCACCCTCATCGCGGTTAATGGCAGCCCAATTCGCACTTTCGGTATACGGAAGATGTCCCTTGTGTTAGGCCTCCGCACGTACGAATGGCCATTCATCATAGCCGACGTCAAACAAGCGATCCTGGGCGCAGATTTTCTCTGGGCTTTTTCACTGGTCCCTGATGTCCGCGGTAACGACCTCCGACCCTCCGCCGAAGATGAGCACGTCGCTCCGACAATCGCCTCCTCGCCCAGCCCTACTGTCCAGGCCGTCGTCGCGGCCCCCGACTCGTACGCTGAGATTCTGGCAGAGTTTCCAGAGCTGCTCATTCAACGTTTTGACACGCCTTCGGCCAAGCACGGCGTGGTCCATCACATCCGCACCGAAGGCCCTCCCGTTTTCGCTCGGGCCAGGAGACTACCTCCAGACAAACTGGTGGTGGCACGGTGGAGTTCAGGAAGATGGAGGAAATGGGAATTGTCCGTCAGTCTGACAGCCCGTGGGCCTCGCCGTTACATATGGTCTCCAAGGCATCTGGGGGGTGGAGACCATGTGGCGATTATCGGCGTCTCAATGCTGTCACCACGGCTGATCGCTACCCCATACCGCACCTACAGGACTTTTCATCTGGGCTGGAAGGAGCAGTGGTGTTTTCCAAAATCGATTTGGTGCGAGGATACCACCAGATCCCGGTGCGACCGGAGGACATACAGAAAACTGCAACGATTACTCCGTTCGGGTTGTTTGAATGGTTGCGTATGCCTTTCGGTTTAAAGAACGCGGCACAGGCTTTCCAACGACTGATGGACCGCGTGGGCCGGGGTTTACCCTTTTTGTTTATTTATTTAGACGACATCCTGGTCGCCAGCCCCTCAGTGCAGGAACACCAGGCCCACTTGCGGACTGTGTTCCAGCGGCTCCAAGACCACGGGCTCATTATCCAACCCTCCAAATGTCAATTCGGCCTTCCTGCTCTTGATTTTCTAGGGCACAGAATTACCCCTGCCGGCGCCTCCCCTTTGCCCGAGAAGGTGGAGGCTATCCGGGCATTTCCCAGGCCCACCACAGTAAAAGGGCTGCAGGAGTTCGTAGGCATGGTTAATTTCTACCATAGGTTCGTTCCGGCAGCGGCGCGAGTCATGCGCCCGCTTTTCCAATGCCTTGCAGGGAATCCGGTAGAGTTGTTGTGGTCCCCGGCCGCAGAGTCGGCTTTTACAGCAGCTAAGGCAGCCTTGGCAGACGCCACCATGTTGGTCCATCCGAGCCCCTCCGCCCCCACGGCCCTGACGGTTGACGCCTCTGACGTGGCGGTGGGCGGGGTTCTGGAGCAGCAGGTCTGTGGCCGTTGGCAGCCTTTAGCGTTTTTCAGCCGGCAACTAAATTCGGCCGAGCTGAAGTATAGCGCATTTGACCGAGAGCTTCTGGCTCTCTATTTAGCTGTTCGTCATTTCAGGTACTTCCTCGAGGGCCGCCGATTTGTGGCCTTTACGGACCACAAACCATTAACATTTGCTTTTTTGAAATTGTCTGACCCATGGTCGGCCCGCCAGCAGCGGCACCTGACTGCTATCTCCGAATTTACCACCGATGTCCGTCATGTCGCGGGTAAGCTTAATGCCGTTGCTGACGCCCTGTCTAGACCCGCTTTTCCCCCTATTTCGGCGGTGGACTGCGAAGTGGATCCCCAGGAGCTTGCGAAGGCACAGCTTCTAGCGGATACCGTTTCGGGATTGAAGTTGGCCCAGGTAGCTTGTGGGTCGGAAGGCACAAAAATCTGGTGCGATGTTTCTCTTCCCCGTCCCAGGCCGGTAGTACCGCCCTCCCTTCAGCGCCGGGTTTTCGATGCCATTCATGGGCTGGCGCACCCGTCCATCCGCTCCACCTCTGCCTTGGTAGCAGCTCGGTTTTTGTCTGGCATGGCCTACGGAAACAGGTAGCGGGTTGGGCACGTTCCTGCGTTCCCTGTCAGACCGCTAAAGTCCAGCGCCACGTCCAGCCCCCCGTACAGGATTTCGAGGTCCCAGCAGTTCGTTTTTTCCACATCCACGTGGATTTGGTCGGGCCTTTGCCTTCCTCCCGGGGCTACACCCACCTCCTCACGGTGGTGGATCGGTTCACCCGGTAGCCCGAGGCTTTCCCATTGTCTGATATTTCGTCAGCGTCTTGTGCTAGGACTTTGGCCCTTCATTGGGTAGCTCGTTTCGGGGTCCCGGCAGTTATTACCACTGACAGAGGGCCACAGTTCACTTCGTCCCTCTGGGCCGCGCTCGCAGAACTGTACGGTTCCAAGTTACAACCCACTACTGCATATCACCCCCAGGCAAATGGACTCGTAGAAAGGTTCCACCGTCAACTTAAGGCATCCCTCAGTGCAAGGCTTGAAGGCCCGGACTGGGTAGACCAGCTCCCTTGGGTTCTTTTGGGCATCCGGACTGCTCCTAAGCTAGATCTCGGTGCGTCGTCCGCGGAGCTAGTATATGGCTCGACACTTCGAGTACCCGGAGATTTGTTTCCGGACCTTTCAGACCAGCTGCCTACAGTCCCATCAGTGTTAGCATCTCTCCGGGAACGGGTGGGCTCCCTGGCCCCAGTTCCAACTTCACGTCATGGGTGTCCCATGGTACATGAACCGCCTTCCCTGAAGGACTGTGAGTTTGTTTTTCTGCGTAAAGATGCCCATCGCGCCCCGTTGCAGAGGGTCTATCAAGGGCCGTTCCGGGTTTTGCGTAAGGGAACGGCTACCTTCACCTTAGACATGTGCGGCAAGAGTGAGCTCGTCTCGGTGTCCCGGCTCAAACCTGCACATTTGGATCCGGATCAACCAGTCCTGGTCGGTCAAACCCCTAGGAGAGGCCGACCTCCGTTAGTTCCGCTCAGTCCAGGACCCCCCGTTCCGACAGTTCCTCCAGGACCCCCCGTTCCGACAGTTCCTCCAGGACCCCCCGTTCCGGTAGTTCCTCCAGGACCTCTCGTTCCGGCTGTTCCGCCAAGTCCGGAACCCCCGGCTCCTGTGGTTCAGGCTGTCCCTCTCCGTACTCGTTATGGTCGCGAAATCCGGCTCCCTGCTAGGTTCCGCACCTCGGGTTCTGGGGGGGGTCATGTAGCGACCATAGAGAATGGTCCAGGTCGTCGAACCCTCGGATTGGCCAGCGAGGTCACGTGTGAACGCGACCATGGGGATTGGTCCAGGGAGCGACATCGCTGATTGGCCAGCGATGTCATGTGCGCGTTTGGCGCCCGAAATAGCCAGTTCGGCGAAGTCTTCGAAGAAGACAGTAAGTTTTTGATGGTTGTCCTTTACCTTGTTGTTTAACTCTGTATTCGAATATTGCGGCTGCAATAAACTTCCTTTACAACCAACAAGTTTTCGGACTCACCATAATACATGATTACAATCGAGCCGTCCGCAGTGTACAGATACAGGAAACAGGGAATAACGTGAATAACGTTTAGTGTAAGATAAAGCCAGTAAAGTCCTATCACAGATACTCTGAGGGTCTTCAATGAGGTAGATAATAGTTCAGGAATGCGCTCTGGTTGTTGGTAGGATGGTTCAGTTGCCTGGACACAGCTGGGGGTTGAGAACAGTTGGGGGATAGGTGACACGGGTGAGCACTGGATGGCATGGAATCGCACCTGGAGTATTGTGTACAGTTTTGGTCTCCTAATCTGAGGAAAGACATAATAGCCTTAGAGGGAGTACAGAGAAGGTTCACCAGATTGATCCCTGGGATGGCAGGACTTTCATATGAAGGAAGACTGGATAGACTGGGCTTGTACTCGCTGGAATTTACAAGACTGAGGGGGGATCTTATAGAAACATATAACATTCTTAAGGGGTTGGAGAGGCTAGATGCGGGAAGATTGTTCCCGATGTTGGGGAGGTCCAGAACCAGGGGTCACAGCTTAAGGATAAGGGGGAAGTCTTTTAGGACCGAGATGAGAAAACATTTCTTCACACAAAGAGTGGTGAGTCTGTGGAATTCTCTGCCACAGAAGGTAGTTGAGGCCAGTTCATTGGCTATATTTAAGAGGGAGTTAGATGTGGCCCTTGTGGCTAAAGGGATCAGGGGGTATGGAGAGAAGGCAGGTACGGGATACTGAGCTGGATGATCAGCCATGATCATATTGAATGGCGGTGCGTACAGGCTCGAAGGGCCGAATGGCCTACTCCTGCACCTATTTTCTATGATTCTATGGTGGGCCGAAGGGCCCGTTTCCGCTCTGTATCTCTCAAGTCTAAAAGAAGTGTCAGAGGGAATGGGGGGGGGGGGGGGGGGGGAGGTGGGGGGAAGGCATGAGAATGGGGTACAGGGGAGCTGTGGAATTATTTTTGCCACAGAGGGCTGTGGAGGCCAAGTCAGTGGATATTTTTAAGGCAGAGATAGATGATTCTCGATTAGTGCGGGTGTCAGGGGTTATGGGGAGATGGCAGGAGAATGGGTTTGGGAGGGAGAGATAGATCAGCCATGATTGAATGGCGGAATAGACATGATGGGCCGAATGGCCCAATTCTACTCCTATTCCTTATGACCTTATACACCGATGAGCCAAAACATTATAACCACTGACAGGCAAAGTGCATAACATTGATTATCTTGTTACAATGGCACCTGTCAAGGGGGTGGTATATATTAGGCAGCAAGTGAACAGTCAGTTCTTGAAGTTGACGTGTTGGATGCAGGAGAAATGGGCAGGAGTAAAGACCTGAGCGACTTTGACAAGGGCCAAATTGTTATGGCCAGACGACTGGATCAGAGCATCTCTGAAACGGCAAGGCTTGTGGGGTGCTCCCGGTCAGCAGTGGTGAGTACCGACCGACAGTGGTCCGAGGAGGGACCAAACCACAAACCGGCGACAGACAGGGTGTTGGGCGCCCAAGGCTCATCGATGCGCGAGGGCAACGAAGGCTATCCCGTCTGGTCCGAACCGACAGAAGGTCGACTATGGCACAAGTCACAGAAAATGTTAATGGTGGTCACGGGAGGGATGTGTCACAATACACAGTGCATCGCACCCTGCTGCGTATGGGGCTGCACACGGAGGACCAACAGCATATTATGCAGGTGGCCATAATGTCATCAGGTGATCATGTTTTGGCTGATGGGTGTAAGTCCACCCAATGGTTAAACTGTGTAGGAAAATAACTGCAGATGCTGGTACAAATCGAAGGTATCACAAAATGCTGGAGTAACTCAGCAGGTCAGGCAGCATCTCGGAACAGCACCTCATATTTTGCATGGGCAGCTTACAGACAAGCGGTATGAACATTGACTTTTTAGATTTTTAGAGATACAGCGCAGAAACAGGCCCTTCGGCCCACCGGGTCCGCGCCGCCCAGCTATCCCCGCACACTAACACTATCCTACACTCACTAGGGACAATTTTTACAATTTTTACATTTGCCCTGCCAATTAACCTACATACCTGTATGTCTTTGGAGTGTGGGAGGAAACCGAAGATCTCGGAGAAAACCCATGCAGGTCACGGGGAGAACGTACAAACTCCGTACAGACGGCACCCGTAGTCGGGATCGAACCTGAGTCTCCGGCGCTGCATTCGCTGTAAGGCAGCAATTCTACCGCTGCGCCACCGTGACACCCTAACCCGCCGTGACTTCTCTAACTTTAGATAGTTCCTCTGTCCCTACCCCCCCCCCCCCCCCCCCCTACCCCTTCCCAGATCTCCCACTGTCTTCATGCCTCCACCTGTGTCCTTTCTTTGTCCCCTGACATCAGTCTGAAGAAGGGTCTCGGCCCGAAAGCTCACCCATTCCCTCTCTCCTAGATGCTGCCTGAGCCGCTGAGTTACTCCAGCATTTTGTGATACCAACGGTTAAGCTGGGATGTGTTGTTGGCGGAGCTGTTGGCGGCAGTGCTGGGATTGCTCGCGTGGAATGAGCCTGCCTGGGGCTGGGAGACAGACAGCGTCTGTCTGGGAGACAGGCAGCGTCTGTCTGCCTTGCTTGCAAGCAGGGAAAGACAATGCTGTGTTCTGGGAGTGCGCTGGTGTCTGCTGTTCTGTTGCCTGTTGTCTCAGGCCAGCCTCTGGCGGAGTCAAACTCCCCTGTCCACATCTCATGACAGGGTGACTCACGCCCCCCCACCCCCACCCATCTCTCTCACCGAGAGAACGCATGAGTCATTTTGTGTGGGAAGGAACTGCAGATGCTGGTTTAAATGGAAGGTAGACACACAATAGACAATAGACAATAGACAATAGACAATAGACAATAGACAATAGACAATAGACAGTAGACAATAGACAGTAGACAGTAGACAATAGACAGTAGACAATAGACAATAGACAGTAGACAGTAGACAATAGACAGTAGACAATAGACAATAGACAATAGACAGTAGACAATAGACAGTAGACAATAGACAGTAGACAGTAGACAATAGACAGTAGACAGTAGACAATAGACAGTAGACAATAGACAATAGACAGTAGACAGTAGACAATAGACAGTAGACAGTAGACAATAGACAGTAGACAGTAGACAATAGACAGTAGACAATAGACAATAGACAATAGACAGTAGACAATAGACAGTAGACAATAGACAATAGACAGTAGACAGTAGACAGTAGACAATAGACAATAGACAATAGACAATAGGTGCAGGAGGAGGCCATTCGGCCCTTCAAGCCAGCACCGCCATTCAATGTGATCATGGCTGATCATTCTCAATCAGTACCCCGTTCCTGCCTTCTCCCCATACCGCCTGACTCCGCTATCCTTAAGAGCTCTATCCAGCTCTCTCTTGAATGCATTGAGAGAATCGGCCTCCACTGCCTCCTGAGGCAGAGAATTCCACAGATTCACAACTCTCTGTCTGAAAAAGTTTTTCCTCATCTCAGTTCTAAACGGCCTACCCTTTATTCATAAACTGTGGGCCCTGGTTCTGGACTCCCCCAACATTGGGAACATGTTTCCTGCCTCTAACCTAACCAACCCCTTAATAATCTTATACGTTTCGATAAGATCTCCTCTCATCCTTCTAAATTCCAGTGTATGTTTATATGGAAGGTAGACACACAAAACGCTGGAGCAACTCAGCGGGACAGGCAGCACCTGTGGAGAGAAGGAATGGGTGACGTTTCGGGTCGAGACCCTCCTTCAGATTTTCTTTCCACTGACTGGGTAGCACTCCACAAAAAAGCTTTTCACTGTACCTCTGTACACATGGCAATAAACTAAAACTGAAATTGAACTAGACATAGACATAGAAAAAAATAGGTGCACGCCCTTTACAGCACAGTGCACAAGCAAAGATTTTCACCGTAACTTGTCACGTGTGACAATAAAGTTTTCTATTCTATTCTATTCTATTCTATTGTATTCTGGAAGGAAGGGTAACACACAGAATGGGTAGAACACAAAAAGCTGGAGTAACTCATCGGGTCAGGCAGCCATCTCTGGAGAAAAGGAACGGGCGACGTTTCGGTTCCGAACCCTTCTTTGGACCGAGCAAAGAGGTGGAGGGGAGGGGAGAAAAGACCAATAGACAATAGACAATAGGTGCAGGAGGAGGCCATTCGCCCCTTTGAGCCAGCACCGCCATTCAATGTGATCATGTCTGATCATTCTCAATCAGTACCCCGTTCCTGCCTTCTCCCCATACCCCCTGACTCCGCTATCCTTAAGAGCTCTATCTAGCTCTCTCTTGAATGCATTCAGAGAATTGGCCTCCACTGCCTTCTGAGGCAGAGAATTCCACAGATTCACAACTCTCTGACTGAAAAGGTTTTTCCTCATCTCCGTTCTAAATGGCCTACCCCTTATTCTTAAACTGTGTGGCCCCTGGTTCTGGACTCCCCCAACATTGGGAACATGTTTCCTGCCTCTAACGTGTCCAACCTTTAATAATCTTATATGTTTCAATAAGATCCCAGAACAAGACAGGGCCTCCAACGGATGAACTCATGAAGGGTGGAGCCCACAACAGCTCATTGTTGGTTTGGGAGAAGACGTGAAGATGAGAGGGAAAAACAAAGGAGAAGCTAGATGCATGAAAAATGTTCCCAATGTTGGGGGAGTCCAGAACCAGGGGCCGCACACAGTCTTAGAATAAAGGGGAGAACATTTAAAACTGAGGTGAGAAGAAACTTTTTCACCCAGAGAGTTGTGAATTTGTGGAATTCTCAGCCACAGAGGGCAGTGGAGGTCAACTCACTGGATGAATTTAAAAGAGAGAGTTAGATAGAGCTCTAGAGGCTAGTGGAATCAAGGGATATGGGGAGAAGGCAGGCACGGGTTACTGATTGTAGATGGTCAGCCATGATCACAATGAATGGCGGTGCTGGCTCAAAGGGCTGAATGGCCTCCTCCTGCACCTATTTTCTGTGTTTCTACGTATGTCTATGTTAAGGATGCAAAGAGTGAAACTGGTAGGACGGCCGGGGAGGGGGAGGGAGAGGGGAGGGAAGGGAATGCAGGGGTTAATGTTGGAGAAATCATCGTTGATACCGCTGCGTTGTAAGCTGCCCAAGCCGGAGTAGAAGGTAACAGCAGAATGGATAAAAACACCAAGTGCCGGAATAACTCAATGGGTCAGGCAGCATCTGTGGAGGACATGGATTGGAGACCATTCCATGTCATAGAACAGTACAGCCCAAGGGCAGGCCCTTCGGCCCATAATGTCTATGCCCAACATGATGACAAGACCATAATTTATCTACCTGCACGTAATTTATATCCAGAAGAGTCCTGGCTCGAAACGTCCATTTTCTCCAGAGACGCTGCCTGGCCCGCTGAGTTGCTCCAGCACTCTGTGAAACGTCACCTATCCATGTTCTCCAGAGATGCTGCCTGACCCGCTGAGTTGCTCCAGCACTCTGTGAAACATCACCTATCCACGTTCTCCAGAGATGCTGTCTGGTCCGCTGAGTTGCTCCAGCACTCTGTGAAACGTCACCTATCCATGTTCTCCACAGATGCTGCCTGACCCGCTGAGTTACTCCAGCACTCTGTGAAACGTCACCTATCCATGTTCTCCAGAGATGCTGCCTGTCCCGCTGAGTTACTCCAGCACTCTGTGAAACGTCACCTATCCTTGTTCTCCGGAGATGCTGCCTGACCCGCTGAGTTACTCCAGCACTCTGTGAAACGTCACCTATCCATGTTCTCCAGAGATGCTGCCTGACCCGCTGAGTTGCTCCAGTAGCTTGTGTTCTATCCATTCTGCTGTTCCCTTCTATCCTCTGAAGTCTAAAGTCTCAAGTCTAATAGTACCGGACAGGAACAGGCCCGAGGAAGGAAGGGCCTGTCCCATTTAGGCGATTTTAAGGCGACTGCCGGTGACTAGGCTGTCACCGAACATTTGCCGGGGTGTCGCGAGCATGATCGTGAGGAGTCTCCAATGAATCGTAGCGGATCTCGACGCGCCGCGGAAACATTTTCCAGATAGAAATTTCTCGGCGACAGCTGGCTTGTCTCCAGGTATCGTAGCTTATTGCGGGTGCTGTCACAAGCTGTGAAGAAAGCCAATGGAATGTTGCCCTTCATAACAAGAGGAGTTGAGTATAGGAGCAAAGAGGTCCTTCTGCAGTTGTACAGGGCCCTAGTGAGACCGCACCTGGAGTACTGTGTGCAGTTTTGGTCCCCAAATTTGAGGAAGGATATTCTTGCTATTGAGGGCGTGCAGCGTAGATTTACTAGGTTAATTCCCGGAATGGCGGGACTGTCGTATGTTGAAAGACTGGATCGACTAGGCTTGTATACACTGGAATTTTGAAGGATAAGAGGAGATCGTATCGAAATGTATAAGATTATTAAGGGGTTGGACATGTTAGAGGTAGGAAACATGTTCCCAATGTTGGGGGAGTCCAGAACAAGGGACCACAGTTTAAGAATAAGGGGTAGGCCATTTAGAACTGAGATGAGAAAAAAGTTTTTCAGTCAGAGAGTTGTAAATCTGTGGAATTCTCTGCCTCAGAAGGCAGTGGAGGCCAAGTCTCTGAATGCATTCAAGAGAGAGCTAGATGGAGCTCTTAGGGATAGCGGAGTCAGGGGGTATGGGGAGAAGGCAGGAACAGGGTACTGATTGAGAATGATCAGCCATGATCACATTGAATGGCGGTGCAGGCTCGAAGGGCCGAATGGCCTCCTCCTGCACCTATTGTCTATTGTCTATTGTCCCCAAGTTTGCTAGGTTGTCGCAGATGCAGTTAGAAGCACGTAATATTAAATTAAGAAAAGGCATTTGAAGATACCAGAAGATAGTTTTGTTTAACCAACTTATTTACCGTCAAGACATTTGAAAGGTAGATTGGAGGCGACAGTTTGACGGTCAGGTAAGCGTGGGAATTTCGCGATGTTTCCGAAGACAGTGTAATCTCTTAGCCAGGTGCTAGTTTCACAAAAAAAGTGACTTGTATCAACCTGACGCGGCATTGTCGTGGTCATTGTCGTAAGACCACCAAGACCAAGGAGCTGATCATCAACTTCCATAGGTCACACAACGGGGAATACGCCCCGATCTTTATCAACGGGGACAGTGTGGAGAGAGTGTCCAGCTTCAAGTTTCTGGGCACTCACATTTCGGAGGACCAAACATGGTCCAATAACACTGCTGCGCTGGTCAAGAAGGCACAGCAAACGACTGTTCTACCTAAGAACACTGAAGAAGTCTGGTCTACCCCAACAGCTGCTGACGACCTTCTACCGCTGCACCATAGAGAGCATCCTAACACATGGCATCCCTGTGTGGTACCTCAGCTGCACGGAGGCAAAGAGGAAAGCTCTTCAGCGGGTAGTCCATAGAGCTCAGAGGACCATTGGAACACAGCTACCAGCCTTGGAGGGCATCTACAACACACGATGCCTCAGAAAAGCCACCAGCATCCACAAAGACTCTTCACACCCCTGCAACAGTCTATTCGAACTTCTACCATCGGGCAGACGATACAAGGCCTTCTACGCCCGCACCTCCAGACTCAGGAACAGCTTCATCCCCAGGGCCATAGCTGCTATGAACCGGTCCTGCTGAGCCGGATGGTCACATCGCACAGTGAACCGGCACAGATCTACTTGCACTTTTAAAATTGTTCCAATTTGTTTCATTGGGTTGTTTAAATTAATACTGACTAGCTAATTGATTTATTGCATCGTATGGGAGGCGCATTCCCAATCTCGTTGTACCCCTGTACAATGACAATAAAGATATATTGTATTGTATTATATTGTATTGGGTAAAAGAACATTTCGGCCATCTGCTACGACTTTGACAGTCGCCGGCAGTCGCCTTGAAAATCGCGTAACTGGGACAGGCCCTTAAATAACACCACCAACTTGTCCTGGACCACCCACGTTGAAGCAAAGGCCAAGAAAGCACATCAATGCCTCCACGTCCTTAGAAGGCTTAGGACGTTCGGCATGCCCCCTGCTACTCTCACCATCTTCTGATACCCTCTAGTTCTTGATTCCCCTACCGTGAGAAAAAGACTCCGGGCATTCACGCTTTGCGTTCCCCTCGTGATTTTATACACCTCGGTAAGATTCTTCCCAGCTGTTATCAGGCAACTGAACCATCCTACCACAACTAGAGAGTAGTGCTGAACTACAATCTACCTCATTGGAGACCCTCGGACTACCCTTGACCGGACTCTGCTGGCTTTTCCTTGCACTGAACGTTATCCCCTTGTCATGCATCTGTACACTGTAAATGGCTCGATTGTAACCATGTATTGTCTTTCCGCTGACCGGATAACATGCAACAAAAGCTTTTCACTGTACCTCGGTAAACTAAATGGATCACCCCCTCAGCCTCCTGAGCTCCAGGGAATATAATCCTAAATTCATAAGTGAGAGGAGCGGAATGAGTCCAATCAGCCCATCAGGTCTATTCCGCCATTCAATCATGGCTGGTCTATCTTTCCCTCTCCCCCCCATTCCCCTGCCTTCTCCCCATAACCCCTATTAGGGTCCCAATTCTCGCTATTGAGGGCGTGCAGCGTAGGTTATATAACCATATAACCATATAACAATTACAGCATGGAAACAGGCCCGTTCGGCCCAACCAGTCCACGCCGACCACTTTCTCTGACCTAGTCTCATCTACCTGCTCTCAGACCATAACCCTCCAATCCCCTCCCCTAGGTTCACTAGGTTAATTCCCGGAATGGCGGGACTGTCATATGTTGAAAGACTGCAGCGGCTAGGCATGTATACACTGGAATTTAGAAGGATGAGAGGGGATCTTATCGAAACGTATAAGATTATTAAGGGGTTGGACACGTTAGAGGCAGGAAACATGTTCCCAATGTTGGGGGAGTCCAGAACCAGGGGCCACAGTTTAAGAATAAGGGGTAGGCCATTTAGAACAGAGATGAGGAAAAACTTTTTCAGTCAGAGAGTTGTAAATCTGTGGAATTCTCTGCCTCAGAAGGCAGTGGAGGTCAATTCTCTGAATGCATCATTCAAGAGAGAGCTAGATAGAGCTCTTAAGGATAGCGGAGTCAGGGGGTATGGGGAGAAGGCAGGAACGGGGTACTGATTGAGAATGATCAGCCATGATCACATTGAATGGCGGTGCTGGCTCAAAGGGGCGAGTGGCCTCCTCCTGCACCTATTGTCTATTGTCTGTTGACCCGAAACGTCACCCATCCATGTTCTTCAGGGATGCTGCCCGACCAACCGAGTCACTCCAGCAATTTATGTCTTCTTTGTGCAAAATTGGCTTAAGGGTCAGTATGTCCCACCTCCCATCCCTTGACTAAATTAGCCAGGCGGACAGGGGTTTGAAATTGGGGCCCATGCTATGAATTTTAAATCCAATAAATCTGGTATGTATTTGGAAAATCAAATCATCAAAGTTTAAATTGAATCATGTTCCAAATCCAATCTTCGCTAATCCCAGATCTTCATTAAAGGCCTACAGGGGGAGGAATTTTATCATCACAACGAGACCCTGACCTACATGGGTTTCTGCACCACATGACGTGCTTGGCTGTTCTCATCCCAAACAGCAGGCTAGGCTGCGGAACCAGCAACCGCCCAGTGGCTCCTTGAAGGTGGTGTCGCAGGTGGACAGGGTGGCCAAAGGGGCATGTGACACATTGGCCTTCATTAGATGGTCAAATAGGCTTTCGGCACATTTGGCCTTCATCAGTCATTGAGTATTGGGTGTAGAAGTTGGGAGGTCATGCTGCATGTTGTATAAGACGTTGCCGAGGCCACATTTAGACAATAGACAATAGACAACAGACACTAGGTGCAGGAGGAGGCCATTCGGCCCTTCGAGCCAGCACCGCCATTCAATGTGATCATGGCTGATCATTCTCAATCAATAGACAATAGACAATAGACAATAGGTGCAGGAGTAGGCCATTCGGCCCTTCGAGCAAGCACCGCCATTCAATGTGATCATGGCTGATCATTCTCAATCAGTACACCGTTCCTGCCTTCTCTCCATACCCCCTGACTCCGCTATCCTTAAGAGCTCTATCCAGCTCTCTCTTGAATGCATTCAGAGAATTGGCCTCCACTGCCTTCTGAGGCAGAGAATTCCACAGATTCATAACTCTCTGACTGAAAAAGTTTTTCCTCATCTCAGTTCTAAATGGATCAGTCATCAGTCTGAAGAAGGGTCTCGACCCAAAACATCACCCATTCCCTCTCTCCTAGATGCTGCCTGACCCGCTGAGTTACTCCAGCATTTTGTGATACCTTCCTGTGCATCTATCCGATCTATTCCTCTCATGATTTTATAAACCTCAATGTGATCAGCTAGGGGTGCCAACTATCTCACTCCCAAATACAGGACAAGGTGACGTCACCGCCTCGTGCCCCACGTGACCTCATCCAGCCAGCGGCCACGTGCTCCCGCTCCACCAATGGTTGCCGCCCGGGCTGGGAGGCGTGTTGCTACGCAACTTCCGTCAGGCGGTGCCCGGGCCTCCGGACCTAGACTGTCCGGAGCTAAAATGTCGGAAACCTAGAGTGTCGGGACCTAAACTGTCAGGACCTACAGCGTCGGGGCCTATAGTGTCCGGGCTACAGCGCCCCCCGGGCCTAATACGGGACAAGGGCGGTCCCATACGGGACAAACTAATTTAGCCCAAAGTACGGGATGTCCCGGCTAATACGGGACATTTGGCAACCCTATGATCATCCCTCTTCCTCCTGCGCTCCAAGGAATAGAGTCCCAGCCTACTCAACCTCTCCCTATAGCTCACATCCTCGTGTCCTGGCGACATCCTTATAAATCTTCCCTGAACTCTTTCCAACTTGACAACATCTTTCCTATAACCTGGTGCCCAGAGCTGAGCATAATACTCTAAATGCGGCCTCACCAACGTCTTATACAACTGCAACATAGAAACATAGAAACATAGAAAATAGGTGCAGGAGTAGGCCATTCAGCCCTTCGAGCCTGCACCGCCATTCAATATGATCATGGCTGATCATCCAACTCAGTATCCCGTACCTGCCTTCTCTCCATACCCCCTGATCCCTTTAGCCACAAGGGCCACATTAACTCCCTCTTAAATATAGCCAATGAACTGGCCTCAACTACCTTCTGTGGCAGAGAATTCCAGAGATTCACCACTCTGTGTGAAAAAAAACTTTCTCATCTCGGTCCTAAAAGACTTCCCCCTTATCCTTAAACTCTGACCCCTTGTTCTGGACTTCCCCAACATCGGGAACAATCTTCCTGCATCTAGCCTGTCCAACCCCTTAAGAATTTTGTGAGTTTCTATAAGATCCCCCCTCAATCTTCTAAATTCCAGCGAGTACAAGCCGAGTCTATCCAGTCTTTCTTCATATGAAAGTCCTGCCATCCCAGGAATCAATCTGGTGAACCTTCTCTGTACTCCCTCTATGGACCTCCCAACTTCTATACTCAATACTGACCGATGAAGGCCAATGTTGCAAAGGCCTTCTTGACCACCCTATCTCCCTGTGATGCCACCTTCAAGGAACCATGCACCTGCACTCCTAATTCATCTGCTCGACAACACTACCCAGAGCCCTACCATTCACTGTGTAGGTCCTGACTATGTTAGACTTCCCAAAATGTAACACCTCACATTTCCCTGTATTAAATTCCATCTTATCAACTTATGTTCACAAGTCCACAGGTCATTGGAGTAGAATTAGGCCGTTTGGCCCATCGAGTCCTTTCCGCCATTCAATCATGGCTGATCTCTGCCTCCCAATCCCATTTTCCTGCCTTCTCCCCGTAAACCTTGACACCCGTTCTAATCAAGAATTTGTCTATCTCTGCCTTAAAAATATCCACTGACTCGGCCTCCACAGCCCTCTGTGGCAACATGTTAGAGGCAGGAAACATGTTCCCAATGTTGGGGGAGTCCAGAACCAGGGGCCACAGTTTAAGAATAAGGGGTAGGCCATTTAGAACGGAGATGAGGAAAAACTTTTTCAGTCAGAGAGTTGTGAATCTGTGGAATTCTCTGCCTCAGAAGGCGGTGGAGGCCAATTCTCTGAATGCATTCAAGAGAGAGTTAGATAGAGCTCTTAAGGATAGCGGAGTCAGGGGTTATGGGGAGAAGGCAGGAACGGGGTACTGATTGAGAATGATCAGCCACGATCATGTTGAATGGCGGTGCTGGCTCGAAGGGCCGAATGGCCTCCTCCTGCACCTATTGTCTATTGTCTAACATGAGTTCCACAGATTAACCACCCCCTGACTAAAGAAGTTCCTCCTCACCTCCTTTCTAAAAGAGCGCCCTTTAATTCTGAGGCCGTGACCTCTGGTCCTGCACTCTCCCACCAGTGGAAACATCCTCTCCACATCCACTCTATCCAGAATTCACTGTTCTGTAAGTTTCAATGAGATCCCCCCTCAACCTTCTAAACTCCAGCGAGTACAGGCCCAGTGCCGTCAAACGCATCATATGCTAGCCCACTCACTCCTGGGATCGTTCTTGTAAACCTCCTCTGGACCCTCTCCAGAGCCAGCACGTCCTTCGTCAGGCACGAGGCCCAGATTTCTGTGTTCAGTGGGAACAAATTAAAATAAGGGATTAATCGGCGCGTGGAAACAGAACCAGGTCTCTGGACCCACTTGGCCAAATGGTTTCTTTCTCCCGTCTATTTTTGTGCTTGTTTGATTTTCTAAAAGCAGCCTGGAGGAATCAAATGATGCTTGAAATATGTGCATCCTCAGTTCCTTAATGCCTAAGCAGCTAATATTTGTGGCTGCTCTTTATTCCCGCTCCTTGCCTTCCTTATTACCAGCCTCCCTACCCCCTTGGCTACGGTTTTAATGCGCCAGGTGATTTATTTTAAATTTTGTTTTAAAGATACAGCTCGGAAACAGGCCCTTCGTCCCACCGAGTCCGCACCGACCGGCGATCCCCGCACATTAACACTATCCTACACGCACTAGGGACAATTTTCACATACGCCCACACCAAGCCAATTAACCTACAAGCCCGTACGCCTTTGGAGTGTGGGAGGAAACCGAAGATCTCGGAGAAAAAAAACCCGCGATGGTCGCGGGGAGAACGTGCAATAGACAATAGACATTCTCAATCAGTACCCCGTTCCTGCCTTCTCCCCACACCCCCTGACTCCGCTATCCTTAAGAGCTCTATCCAGCTCTCTCTTGAATGCATTCAGAGAATTGGCCTCCACTGCCTTCTGAGGCAGAGAGTTCCACAGATTCACAACTCTCTGACTGAAAAAGCTTTTTCCTCATCTCCGTTCTAAATGGCCTACCCCTTATTCTTAAACTGTGGCCTCTGGTTCTGGACTCCCCCAACATCGGGAACATGTTTCCTGCCTCTAGCGTGTCCAATCCCTTAATAATCTTATCATCTTATATGTTTCAGAAAGGAGTTCATTGCTCATATATTTGCAATATATAGCAGGGTGATATATTAATATGAGGAGCTTGATTAGCCTCCAATCTAATAATGGTGAATGGGAGCACTGCAAATGTTGGGTATTGGTGTGGGAGGAGAAACTGTCCCACGGTGATTAAATGATTCAGTGATGAACTAGACGCTTTAAGTTGCTTCATGTAAATCCTAGCAAAGTATCGCCAGGCTGTAAAATTAATCATCGGCAGATGAAATCTTTTTTAAAGAAAACTGGCTTGCCTTTCTCCAATGCACTTGGAGGCATCAAGGGTCTCGACCCGAAACGTCACCCATTCCTTCTCTCCTGAGATGCTGCCTGACCCGCTGAGTTACTCCAGCATTTTTGTGATACCTTGGAGTCATCAAATGTCGTCATACAGCATGGAAACAGACTCAATTGTTTAGAAACATAGAGACATAAAACATAGGTGCAGAAGGAGGCCGTTCGGCCCTTCGAGCCAGCTCCGCGCCGCCATTCATTGTGATCGTGGCTGATCATCCACAATCAGTAACCCGTGCCTGCCTTCTCCCCATACCCCTTGATTCCGCTCGCCCCTAGAGCTCTATCTAACTCTCTCTTAAATTCACGTGGCCGCTGGCTGGGTGGGGTCACGTGGGGCGGTGACATCCCTTATTTGGGAGTTAGAAAGTTGGCAACCCTAATAGACAATAGACAATAGACAATAGACAATAGACAGTAGACAATAGACAATAGGTGCAGGAGTAAGCCATTCAGCCCTTCGAGCCAGCACCGCCATTCAATGCGATCATGGCTGATCACTCTCAATCAGTACCCCGTTCCTGCCTTCTCCCCATACCCCCTCACTCCGCTATCCTTAAGAGCTCTATCCAGCTCTCTCTTGAAAGCATCCAACGAACTGGCCTCCACTGCCTTCTGAGGCAGAGAATTCCACACCTTCACCACTCTCTGACTGAAAAAGTTCTTCCTCATCTCCGTTCTAAATGGCCTACCCCTTATTCTTAAACTGTGGCCCCTGGTTCTGGACTCCCCCAACATCGGGAACATGTTTCCTGCCTCTAGTGTGTCCAATCCCTTAATAATCTTATCATCTTATATGTTTCAGAAAGGAGTTCATTGCTCATATATTTCCAATATATAGCAGGGTGATATATTAATATGAGGAGCTTGATTAGCCTCCAATCTAATAATGGTGAATGGAAGCACTGCAGATGTTGGGTATTGATGTGGGAGGAGAAACTGTCCCACGGTGATTAAATGATTCAGTGATGAACTAGACGCTTTAAGTTGCTTCATGTAAATCCTAGCAAAGTATCGCCAGGCTGTAAAATTAATCATCGGCAGATGAAATCTTTTTTAAAGAAAACTGGCTTGCCTTTCTCCAATGCACTTGGAGGCATCAAGGGTCTCGACCCGAAACGTCACCCATTCCTTCTCTCCTGAGATGCTTACTCCAGCATTTTTGTGATACCTTGGAGTCATCAAATGTCGTCATACAGCATGGAAACAGACTCAATTGTTTAGAAACATAGAGACATAAAACATAGGTGCAGGAGGAGGCCGTTCGGCCCTTCGAGCCAGCTCCGCGCCGCCATTCATTGTGATCGTGGCTGATCATCCACAATCAGTAACCCGTGCCTGCCTTCTCCCCATACCCCTTGATTCCGCTCGCCCCTAGAGCTCTATCTAACTCTCTCTTAAATTCACGTGGCCGCTGGCTGGGTGGGGTCACGTGGGGCGGTGATGTCCCTTATTTGGGAGTTAGAAAGTTGGCAACCTTAATCTTGGTGCAAGAATGAGCGAGGTTGGGGGGGTGAGGGATTGTCGGCAGCAGCAGCCATCTTAAAGCTACACCGACCAAACGTAACGTAAGATTAAAGGAGGACAGTGTTGCCCGGCAACAAAGTGCGAACATTAGCTTTGAATGATGCAGTGGGAGAATGGAAGAGAGTGGTTTAACACAAAAGAAATTGGCATGACACTGATTCACAGGCTAAAACACTGCGAAATCCAAGAAAGATTCAGGGTTTAGTTTAGGGAGGAAATGCAGATGCTGGTTTACACCAAAGATAGGCACAAAAGGCTGGAGTAACTCAGCGGGTCAGGCAGCATCTCTGGTAAAAAAGGAACGGGTGACGTTTCGGCTTGCGACCCTTCTTCAGACTGAGAGTCAGGGAAAAGGAAAAACGAGAGATACAGATTGTGATCACGTTCCCCCTGACTCTCAGTCTGAAGAAGGGTCTCAACCTGAAACGTCACAATAGACAATAGACAATAGGTGCAGGAGGAGGCCATTCGGCCCTTCGAGCCAGCACCGCCATTCAATGTGATCATGGCTGATCATTCTCAATCAGTACCCCGTTCCTGCCTTCTCCCCATACCCCCTGACTCCGCTATCCTTAAGAGCTCTATCTAGCTCTCTCTTGAATGCATTCAGAGAATTGGCCTCCACTGCCTTCTGAGGCAGAGAATTCCACAGATTCACAACTCTCTGACTGAAAAAGTTTCTCCTCATCTCCGTTCTAAATGGCCTACCCCTTATTCTTAAACTGTGGCCCCTTGTTGTGGACTCCCCCAACATTGGGAACATGTTTCCTGCCTCTAACGTGTCCAACCCCTTAATAATCCTATACGTTTCGATAAGATCTCCTCTCATCCTTCTAAATTCCAGTGTATACAAGCCTAGTCGCTCCAGTCTTTCAACATATGACAGTCCCGCCATTCCGGGAATTAACCTAGTGAACCTATGCTACACGCCCTCAATAGCAAGAATATCCTTCCTCAAATTTGGAGACCAATACTGCACACAGTACTCCAGGTGCGGTCTCACTAGGGCCTTGTACAACTGCAGAAGGACCTCTTTGCTCCTATACTCAACTCCTCTTGATATGAAGGCCAACATTCCATTGGCTTTCTTCACTCAGTCACCCATTCCTTCTCTCCGGAGATGCTGAGATACCCCAGCTTTTTGTGCCTATCTTAGGTTTAGTTTAGTTTCGTTTAGATTTGGGATTTGGCACAGAAAGTGGCCCTTCGGCCCACTGAGTCCATGCCAACCAGCGATCCTGTACACGAGTACTATCCTACACACAGGCGACACTGCAGTCCCTGAACATTCATGTAGCTGTCTACAAGCCCCGTAAATGCTCTATGATGATGGCACTGGGCCTGTACTCGATGGAGTTTAGAATGTTAAGGGGGGACCTCATTGAAACGTACAGAATAGTGAAAAGCCTGGATAGAGTGGATGTGGAGAGGATGTTTCCACTAGTGGGAGAGTCTAGGACTAGAGGTCACAGCCTAGCAATTAAAGGATGTTCTTTTAGGGAGGAGATGAGGAGGAATTTCTTTAGTCAGAGAGTGGTGAATCTGTGGAATTCTTTGCCACAGAAGGCTGTGGAGGCCAAGTCAGTGGATATTTTTAAGGCAGAGACAGATAGATTCTTGATTAGTGCGGGTGTCAGAGGATATGGGGAGAAGGCAGGAGAATGGGGTCAGGAGGGAGAGATAGATCAGCCATGATTGAATGGAGGAATAGACTTGATGGGCCGAATGTCCTAATGCTACTCCTATTCCTTATGACCTTATGACTCAATCCCTCTACTCCTGGGGCCAGTGTTCCAGGGTCACACAGCTGCTCTATAGCAACAGCCAGTGTGAACAGACACACACACCTCTCTAACCTGGACTGAAGCATTAAGGTTAGGGTTAGCATTGCTCTGAACCGAAGATAGACACAAAATGCTGTCAATAGACAATAGACAATAGACAATAGGTGCAGGAGGAAGCCATTCGGCCCTTCGAGCCAGCACCGCCATTCAATGTGATCATGGCTGATCATTCTCAATCAGTACCCCGTTCCTGCCTTCTCCCCATACCCCCTGACGCCGCTATCCTTAAGAGCTCTATCCAGCTCTCTCATGAATGCATTCAGAGAATTGGCCTCCACTGCCTTCTGTGGCAGAGAATTTCACAGATTCACAACTCTCTGACTGAAAAGGTTTTTCCTCACCTCTGTTCTAAATGGCCTACCCCTTATTCTTAAACTGTGGCCCCTGGTTCTGGACTCCCCCAACATTGGGAACATGTTTCCTGCCTCCAACGTGTCCAACCCCTTAATAATCTTATATGTTTCGATAAGATCCCCTCTCCTCCTAAATTCCAGTGTGTACGAGATAGATTCATGTTAGCCAGGAGAAGATGTCAACAAAGCAGAGATAAATTGTAATCGGGTACAGTCAGACTGGTCGGAGAACCAGGATGGGGGAGGGATGGAGAAAGAGGGAAAATAAGTGTTACTTAAAGTTATAGAAGTCAATATTCATACATGGGTTACTTGAAGTTAGAGAAGTCTGAACTAAGTCCCGAAGAAGGGTCTCGACCCGAAACAGAGAAACGTAGAAACATGGGAAATAGTTGCAAGAGGAGGCCATTCAGCCCTTCGAGCCAGCACAGCCTTCAATGTGATCATGGCTGATCATCCAAAATCAGTACCCCGTTCCTGCTTTCTCCCCATATCCCTTGATTCCTTTAGCCCTAAGAGCTAAATCTAAATCTCTCTTGAAAACATCCAGTGAATTGGCCTCCACTGCCTTCTGTGGCAGGGAATTCCACAGATTCACAACTCTCTGGGTGAAAAAGTTTTTCCTCATCTCAGTCCTAAATGGCCTACTTCTTAAACTGTGTCCCCTGGTTCTGACTCCCCCAACATCGGGAACATTTTTCCTGCATCTATCCTGTCCAATCCTCTAAGAATTTTATATGTTTCTGTAAGATCCCCTCTCATCCTTCTAAAGTCCAGTGAATACAAGCCGAGTCGACCCATTCTTTCACATATGCGGTGAACCTACGCTGCTCTCCCTCAATAGCAATAATGTCCTTCCTCAAATTAGGAGACCAAAATTGCACACAGTACTCCAGGTGCGGTCTCACCAGGGTCCTGTACAACTGCAGAAGGACCTCCTTGCTCCTAAACTCAAATCCTCTCGCAATGAAGGGCAACATTGTCTTTCTTCACTGCCTGCTGTACCTGCATGCTTACTTTCAGTGACTGATGTACAAGCACACCCAGGTCTCGTTGCACTGTCCCTTCTCTTAATCTGACACCATTCAGATAATAATCTGCCTTCCAGTTCTTGCCACCAAAGTGGATAACCTCACATTTATCCACGTTATACTGCATCAGCCATGCATCTGCCCACTCACCCAACCTATCCAAGTCACCCTGCAGCCTCACAGCATCCTCCTCGCAGCTCACACTGCCACCCAGCTTTGTGTCATCAACAAACTTGGAGATGTCACATTTAATTCCCTTGTCTAAATCGTTAATATATATTGTAGACAACTGGGGTTCCAGCACCGAGCCTTGCGGCACCCCACTAGTCACTGCCTGCCATTCTGAAAGGGACCCATTAATTCCTACTCTATACCCTACCCCCAATACCATGTGCTCTAATTTTACGCACTAATCTCTTGTGTGGGACCTTGTCAAAGGTTTTTGAAAGTCCAGATACACCACATCCACTGGCTCTTCCTTATCCATTCTACTTGTTACATCCTCAAAAAATTCCAGAAGATTAGTCAAGCATGATTTCCCCATCGTAAATCCATTCTGGCTTTGACCGATCCTGTCACTGCTTTCCAAATGCGCTGCTATAACATCTTTAATAATCGACTCCAGCATTTCCCCCAGATAGGCTGCATCCCAGAGTGCTTAAGGAAGTAGCCCCAGAAATAGTGGATGCATTAGTGATAATTTTTCAAAACTCTTTAGATTCTGGAGTAGTTCCTGAGGACTGGAGGGCAGCTAATGTAACCCCACTTTTCAAAAAGGGAGGGAGAGAGAAAACGGGGAATTACAGACCAGTTAGCCTAACATCAGTAGTGGGGAAAATGCTAGAGTCAGTTATTAAAGATGGGATAGCAGCACGTTTGGAAAGTGGTGAAATCATCGGACAAAGGCAGCATGGATTTATGAAAGGTAAATCATGTCTGACGAATCTTATAGAATTTTTCGAGGATGTAACTAGTAGAGTGGATAAGGGAGAACCAGTGGATGTGTTATATCTGGACTTCCAGAAGGCTTTCGACAAGGTCCCACATAAGAGATTAGTATGCAAACTTAAAGCACACGGTATTGTGGGTTCAGTATTGATGTGGATAGAGAACTGGCTGGCAGACAGGAAGCAAAGAGTAGGAATAAAAGGGTCCTTTTCAGAATGGCAGGCAGTGACTAGTGGGGTACCGCAAGGCTCAGTGCTGGGACCCCAGCTATTTACAATATATATTAATGATTTGGACGAGGGAATTGAATGCAACATCTCCAAGTTTGCGGATGACACGAAGCTGGGGGGCAGTGTTAGCTGTGAGGAGGATGCTAGGAGGCTGCAACGTGACTTGGATAGGTTAGGTGAGTGGGCAAAGGCATGGCAGATGCAGTATAATGTGGATAAATGTGAGGTTATCCACTTTGGTGGCACGAACAGGAAAGCAGACTATTATCTGAATGGTGGCCAATTAGGAAAAGGGGAGATGCAACGAGATCTGGGTGTCGTGGTACACCAGTCATTGAAAGTAGGCATGCAGGTGCAGCAGGCAGTGAAGAAAGCGAATGGTATGTTGGCATTCATAGCGAGGGGGTTTGAGTATAGGAGCAGGGAGGTTCTGCTGCAGTTGTACAGGGCATTGGTGAGACCACACCTGGAGTATTGCGTACAGTTTTGGTCTCCTAATCTGAGGAAAGACATTCTTGCCATAGAGGGAGTACAGAGAAGGTTCACCAGATTGATTCCTGGGATGGCAGGACTTTTATATGAAGAAAGACTGGATAGACTCGGCTTGTACTCACTGGAATTTAGAAGATTGAGGGGGGATCTTATAGAAACTTACAAAATTTCATAAGCAGTTGGACAGGCTAGATGCAGGAAGATTGTTCCCGATGTTGGGGAAGTCCAGAACAAGGGGTCACAGTTTAAGGATAAGGGGGAAGTCTTTTAGGACCGAGACGAGTTTTTTTTTCACACAGAGAGTGGTGAATCTGTGGAATTCTCTGCCACAGAATGTAGTTGAGGCCAGTTCATTGGCTATATTTAAGAGGGAGTTAGATGTGGCCCTTGTGGCTGAAGGGATCAGGGGGTATGGAGAGAAGGCAGGTACAGGATACTGAGTTGAATGATCAGCCATGATCATATTGAATGGTGGTGCGTACAGGCTCGAATGGCCGAATGGCCTACTCCTGCACCTATCGTCTATTGTCTATTGTCTATCTTGGAGAAAGCCCACGCAGGTCACGGGGAGAATGTACAAACTCCGTACAGTACAGAGTCGAGAGAACATTGAAAAATAGTCACCAATGCATCCACGATTTCTAAGGCCACCTCCTTGAGTACTCTGGGGTGCAGACCATCAGGCCCTGGGGATTTATCTGCCTTCAGTCCCGACAGTTTACCGAACACTATTTCCTGACTAATGTGGATTCCCTTCAGTTCCTCCCTTCAGTTCCTCCCTCCCACTAGATCCTCAGTCCCCTAGTATTTCCGGGAGATTGTTTTGTGTCTTCCAACCAAAGTACTCATTTTGCTGCCCTGCCATTTCTTTGTTTCCCATTATAAATTCACCTGTCTCTGACTGTAAGGGACCTACATTCACTAATCTTTTCCTTTTTACATACCTAAAGAAACTTTCACAGTCAGTTTTTATAATGCCCTTCGGCCCATCGAGTCTGCGCCGACCAGCGATCACCACATTTACGAGCACTACCCTACACAGGAGGAACAATTTACAATATTTAGCAAAGCCGATTAACCGACAAATCTGCACGCCTTTGCTCTGTCTTTTGTACTTGAGATTGACTAGAATGTATCTATGATTATTTATCTGATTAGACAATGGACAATAGACAATGGGTGCAGGAGGAGGCCATTCGGCCCTTCGAGCCAGCACCGCCATTCACTGTGATCATGGCTGATCATCCACAATCAGTACCCCCGTTCCTGCCTTCCCCCCATATCCCTTGACTCCGCTATCTTTAAGAGCTCCATCTAACTCTTAGTTTAGAAGGCATGCAAAACAAAGCTTCGCTGGTACACGTGACAATAATGAACATAAACCTAAAGGGGGCGTCACGGTGGCGCAGCAGTAGAGTTGCTACCTCATAGCGCCGGAGACTTGGATTCGACCCTGACTATGGGTGCTGTCTGTACGGAGTTTGTACGTTCTCCCCGTGACCTGCGTGGGTTTTCTCTGGGTGCTCCGTTTTCCTCCCAATTCCGAAGACGTACAAAGTTTGCAGATTAATTGGCTCGGTGAAAATTGTCTCCAGTGCATAGAATAGTGTTAATGTGCGGGGATCGCTGGTCAGCACGGACTCAGTGTGCCCAAGGGCCTGATTCAGCGTTGTATCTCTAAAGTCTAACGGCTAAAGAAGGAATAAAGAGGGTGGGACAAGTCTCAAGAGGTACAAGAGGCAGGTGAGTCATAAAGTCCAAACTGTGCCTGAATCTGGAGGTACGTGTCCACAGTCTACAGTTCTACAGTTCAGTTTATCGTCACGTGTACCGAGGTACAGTGAAAAGCTTTTGTTGCGTCCTTCTACAGTTGTACCGGGCCCTGGTGAGACCGCACCTGGAGTACTGTGTGCAGTTGTACCGGGCCCTGGTGAGACCGCACCTGGAGTACTGTGTGCAGTTTTGGTCTCCAAATTTGAGGAAGGATATTCTTGCTATTGAGGGCGTGCAGCGTAGGTTCACTAGGTTGATTCCCGGAATGGCGGGACTGTCGTATGTTGAAAGGCTGGAGCGATTGGGCTTGTATACACTGGAATTTAGAAGGATGAGGGGGGATCTTATTGAAACATATAAGATAATTAGGGGATTGGACACATTAGAGGCAGGAAACATGTTCCCAATGTTGGGGGAGTCCAGAACAAGGGGCCACAGTTTAAGAATAAGGGGTAGGCCATTTAGAACGGAGATGAGGAAGAACTTTTTCAGTCAGAGAGTGTTGAAGGTGTGGAATTCTCTGCCTCAGAAGGCAGTGGAGGCCAGTTCGTTGGATGCTTTCAAGAGAGAGCTGGATAGAGCTCTTAAGGATAGCGGAGTGAGGGGGTATGGGGAGAAGGCAGGAATGGGGTACTGATTGAGAGTGATCAGCCATGATCGCATTGAATGGCGGTGCTGGTTCGAAGGGCTGAATGGCCTACTCCTGCACCTATTGTCTATTGTCTATTGTCTATCCAGTCAGCGGAAAGACAATACATGATTACAATCGAGCCATTTACAATGTACAGGGAATAACGTTTAGTGCAAGGTAAAGCCAGTAAAGTCCGATCAAGGATAGTCCGAGGGTCACAATGAGGTAGATAGTAGTTCAGCACTGCTCTCTGGTTGTGGTAGGATGGTTCAGTTGCCTGATAACAGCTGGGAAGAAACTGTCCCTGAATCTGGAGGTGTGCGTTTTCACACTTCTGTACCTCTTGCCCGATGGGAGAGGGGAGAAGAGGGAGTGGCTGGGGTGAGACTGGTCCTTGATTGTGCTGCTGGCCTTGCCGAGGCAGCGTGAGGTGTAGATGGAGTCGATGGAAGGGAGGTCGGTTTGTGTGATGGTCTGGGCTGCATCCACAACTCTCTGCAATTTCTTGCGGTCTTGGGTGGAGCTGTTCCCAAACCATGCTGTGATTTTGAAAGAAGAGGATCGGTCATAGGTTATGCATCATCTCATTGAAAGGCAGACAATCGATGAGCTGAATGGTCCCCCGCTGTTTTCCAACATGTTCACACCTTTCCTTTCCTCATCTGCCTTGTTGACTTTGGGTTGCTTCTGAAGTCCTGAAAATCCAACAAGGAATAGGTGGGTTAAATCTAGGGGTTGCCAACTACCTCACTCCCAAATACTCCGCCCCGCGCCCCACGTGACCTCACCCAGCCAGCGGCCACGTGCTCCCGCTCCACCAATGGCGGCCGCCCAGGCCCGGAGGCGGGTTGCTATGCAACATCCGTTAGGGGTTAGGGGTTACGGGGAGTGGGTAGGAAAGTGGACATGAGCTATGTAAGACCTGAGTAATCTCCTAGACAAGTTTCGATCGCCTAGCTTGGGGTCGGAGAGGATTTTCCTGGATTTTTTTCCCAAATTGGCCTGGGTTTTTGTCCAGTTTTTCGCCTCTCCCAGGAGATCACACGGTTCTTTTGGGTGGGAAGAAGGGCGATAGTGGGAAGGGGGTTGGCGTAGGATCAGCCATGATCGTATTGAATGGTGGAGCGGGCTCGAGGGGCCGGTTGGCCTACTCCTGCTCCTATTTTCTTGTGTAGGCGGCGCCCAGGCCTCCAGACCTAGAGCGGCCCCTGGGCCTACAGTATCCGGATCTACACTGTCCGTATCTACACTGTCTGGACCTACAGTGTCCGGACCTATAGTGTCCGGACCTACACTGTCCGGGCTTACACTGTCCGGACCTACAGTGTCCGGACCTATAGTGTCTGGACCCACAGCAGCTCCCGGGCCTACAGTGTCCAGGCCTACACTGTCCGGACCTACAATGTCCGGACCTACACTGTCTGGACCTGCAGTGTCTGGACCTACACTGTCCAGACCTACACTGTCCGGGCCTACACTGTCTGGGCCTACACTGTCTGGGCCTACACTGTCCGGGCCTACACTGTCCGGACCTACACTGTCCGGGCTTAATACTGTCCGAACCTACGCTGTCCAGGCCTACACTGTCTGGACCTACACTGTCTGGACCTACACTGTCCAGACCCACACTGTCCGGACCTACACTGTCCGGACCTACAATGTCCGGACCTACACTGTCTGGACCTACACTGTCTGGACCTACACTGTCCGGACCTACACTGTCCGGGCCTACACTGTCTGGACCTACACTGTCCGGACCCACACTGTCCGGGCCTACACTGTCCGGACCCACACTGTCCGGGCCTACACTGTCCGGACCCACACTGTCCGGGCGTACAGTGTCCGGGCCTACAGTGTCCGGGCCTACAGCACCTCCTGGGCCTAATTCGGGACAAGGGCGGTCCCGTACGGGACAAACCAATTTAGCCCAAAATACGGGATGTCCTGGCTATTACGGGACTGTTGGCAACCCTAGTTAAATCATCTCCATTGAAGTTTTCTTTTCAAAGTGCCTGTTCCAAATTGGACTGAACAGAGAGCAGCATTACTCATACATGGAAAAGTCCTCCTGGAATCAGTGCTTCAAACCAGCCCGTACTAAGAATAGAATGGAGGAGGAAAGAGTGGGTGGATGTGAATGAAAGGAGTTTAGTTTAGTTTAGAGATACAGCGCGGAAACAGGCCCTTCGACCAACCGAGTCTGCACCGACCAGCGATCCCCACACACTAACACCACACTAGGGACAATTATTTTAACATTTATACATTTATACCAAGCCAATTAAACTACAAACCTGTACGTCTTTGGAGTGTGGGAGGAAAACAAAGATCACGGAGAAAACCCACGCAGGTCACGGGGAGAACGTACCAACTCAGTGCAGACAGCACCCGTAGTCAGGATCGAACCCGGGTCTCTGGCGTTGTGAGGCAGCAACTCTGCACGGAACGCCACTGTGCTAGTCTTGCTATTGAGGGCGTGCAGTGTAGGTTTACTAGGTTAATTCCCGGAATGGCGGGGCTGTCATGTGTTGAAAGACTGGAGCGACTAGGCTTGTATACACTGGAATTTAGAAGGATGAGAGGAGATCTTATCGAAACGTATAAGATTATTAAGCGGTTGGACACGTTAGAGGCAGGAAACATGTTCCCAATGTTGGGGGAGTCCAGAACAAGGGGCCACAGTTTAAGAATAAGGGGTAGGCCATTTAGAACAGAGATGAGGAAAAACTTTTTCAGTCAAAGAGTTGTGAATCTGTGGAGTTCTCTGCCTCAGAAGGCAGTGGAGGCCAATTCTCTGAATGCATTCAAGAGAGAGCTGGATAGAGCTCTTAAGGATAGCGGAGTCAGGGGGTATGGGGAGAAGGCAGGAACGGGGTACTGATTGAGAATGATCAGCCATGATCACTTTGAATGGCGGTGCTGGCTCGAAGGGCCGGATGGCCTCCTCCTGCACCTATTGTCTATTGTCTATTGTGCCGTATACTTGGCCTCTTGAACTATCTCGCTGTGACCCGCTTTTAAATGTATTAACCATTCTTGCTTCCAAATTCCTCGATACCTTAGCCCAGCTAATCAATCAATGCAATATATTTATTATTCATTCACAGCATTCAAGGCCAGTGTACACTGGGTGGTGGGTGTGTAGAATGAGCTGCCGGAGGAGGTAGTCGAGGCAGGCACTATCGCAACGTTTAATCAACATTTAGACAGGCACATGGAAAGGACTGCTTTCGAGGGATATGGGCCAAACGCAGGTAGATTGCAGATGGGACATGTTGGTCGGCGGGGGCAAGTTGGGCCGAATGGCGGTAGAGTTGCTGCCTTACAGCGCTCTCAGCGCCAGAGACCCGGGTTCGATCCCGACTACGGGCGCCGTCTGTACGGAGTTTGTACGTTCTCCCCGTGACCTGCGTGGGTTTCCTCCGAGATCTTCGGTTTCCCCCCACACTCCAAAGACGTGCAGGTTTGTAGGTTAATTGGCTTGGTAAATGTAAAAATTGTCCTTAGTGGGTGTAGGAGAGCATTAATGTGCACGGACCCGGTGGGCCGAAAGGGCCTGTTTCCGCGCTGTATCTCTAAAAAAAAAACTAATCAACATTTAGTACATGGAAAGGACTGCTTTAGAGGGATATGGGCCAAACGCAGGTAGATTGCAGATGGGACATGTTGGCTGGTTCCCACACTGTATGGAGCGGCACGGTGGCGCAGCGGTAGAGTTGCTGCCTCACAGCGCCAGAGTCCCGGGTTCCATCCCGACTACGGGCGCCGTCTGTACGGAGTTTGTACGTTCTCCCCGTGACCTGCGTGGGTTTTCTCCGAGATCTCCGGTTTCCTCCCATACCCCAAAGGCGTGCAGGTTTGTAGGTTAGTTGGCTTGGAATAACTGTGAATCGTCCCTAGTGTGTCTAGGTTAGTGTTAGGAGTATGGGGAGTGCTGGTCGGCAAGGGCTCGATGGGTCTGTAGCTCCAAACTAAACTAAAACTAAATAAAACTAAAGTGCAGATGCTGGTTTACACCGAAGATAGACGCAACCTGCTGGAGTAACTCAGCGGGACAGGCGGCATCTCTGGAGAGAGGGAGATGTGGGGGGCGTTTCGGGTGGGGAGCAACTCCAGCATATTGGTGTCTGTCTTCGAAGGAGGTCGGGGAACTGTCCACAATCCTTTCCCGATTCAGTCCCTCCATGGTCCTGCTCCACTTTTATAGAGTGTGTCACCTCGTTCTTCCTTCACGCACCAGGGAAATTAGTTTTCCATTCCGCCAGAGCAGATCTTAACATCTTAAACACTTCAATTAGACCAACCTTCAATCTTCTAAACCCAACGCGGCAGAAGTCACATTAATACCACCGCGGCACATTGATTAACACTCTCGGTCCTGGTTGTGATTCAGCGGACACTTACCGCACTGGACAAATGGGCCACAGAGACATAGGGCCATGGAGCATCACAGTGTGGCAACAGGCCCTTCGGCCCAACTTGCCCACGCCGGCCAACATAGGGTTGCCAACTGTCCCGTATTAGCCGGGACATACAGTATATTGGGCTAAATTGGTTTGTCCCGTATTAGGCCCGGGGGGGGGCGCTGCAGGCCCGGACACTGTTGGCCCAGACACTGTAGGCCCGGGGGCCACTGTAGGCCCAGACAGTGTAGGCCCGGGGGCCACTGTAGGCCCAGACAGTGTAGGCCCGGACACTGCAGGCCCGGACACTGTAGGCCCGGATACTGTAGGCCCGGACACTGTAGGCCCAGACACTGTAGGCCCGGGTGCCGCTGTAGGCCCGGACACTGTAGGCCAGGGGGCCGCTGTAGGCCTGGACATTGTAGGCCCGGAGGCCCAGGTGCCGCCGAACGGAGGTTGCGTAGCAACCCACCTCCCGGCCCGGGCGGCCACCATTGGTGGAGCGGGAGCACGTGGCCGCTGGCTGGGTGAGGTCATGTGGGGCGCGGGGCGGTGACATCACCTTTTGTCCCTTATTTGGGAGTGAGAAAGTTGGCAACCCCGAGACCAACATGTTCCATCTACACTGGTCCCACCTGCCTGCGCTTGGCAGATATCCCTCCAAATTTGTCTTATCCATGTACAAATCTAATTGTTTCTTAAATGTTATGATAGTCCCTGCCTCAACTATCTCCCCTAGCAACTCGTTCCATGCACCGACCATCCTCTGTGTGAAAAATTGGCCCTCGAGGTCCTATTAAATATTTGCCCTCTCACCATAAACCTATGTCCTCTCAATTCCCCTACACTGGGCAAAACGTTCTGTGAGTCTACCCGATCTATTCCTCTCATGATTTTGTACACCTCTATGAGATCACCCCTCATCCTCCTGTGCTCCACGGAATAAAGTCCCAACCTACTCAATCTCTCCCTACAGCTCAGCCCTCGAGTCCTTCGGGTGGCACGGTGGCGCGGCGGTAGAGTTGCTGCCTCACAGCGAATGCAGCGCCGGAGACCCGGGTTCGATCCCGACTACGGGCGCTGTCTGTACGGAGTTTGTACGTTCTCCCCGTGACCTGCGTGGGTTTTCTCCGAGATCTTCTCCGAGATCTTTGGTTTCTTCCCACACTCCAAAGACGTGCAGGTTTGTAGGTTAATTGGCTTGGTAAATGTAAAAATTGTCCCTAATGTGCGTAAGGTAGTGTTAATGTGCGGGGATCGCTGGGCGGCGGGGACCCGGTGGGCCGAAGGGCCTGTTTCCGCGCTGTATCTCTAAACTAGACTAAACATCCTCAGAAACCTTCTCTTCCCATACACCTTGACCTGAAACTTTGCCTGTGCGTGTTTTTTTTAGGATTTATAAGATGGAAACAGGCCTTTCAGCCCACCGAGTCCAGAGATTACCCATACACCCGTCCTATCCTGCCCACGAAGAACAATTTACAGAGGTCAATTAACCCGTAAACCTGCATGGCTTCGGAGCGTGGGAGGAAACCAGAGATAACCCACGCAGGTCACGGGGAGAACGCACAAACTCCGTACAGACAGCTCCTGCAGTCAGGGTCAAACCCGGGGCTCTGGCGCTGTGAGGCAGCAACTCTAACGCTACGTCAAAGCTGTGATCTATTCCTCTCATGATTTTGTACACCTCAGCCATGATCACGGTGAATGGCGGTGCCATTCTTTCAGATTGATGGGAGGGAGGGAGGGAGGGAGGGAGGGAGGGCGGGAGGGAAGGAGGGAGGGAGGGAGGGAGGGAGGGAGGGAGGGAGGGAGGGAGGGAGGGAGGGAGGGAGGGAGGGAGGGAGGGAGGGAGGGAGGGAGGGTGGGTGGGTGGGTGGGAGGGAGGGAGGGAGGGAGGGAGGGAGGGAGGGAGGGAGGGGAGGGAGGGAGGGCGGGCACTGCTGGCTCCGGCTTTGAAGCCTAACTGGCCCTGGCAGATTAGGGAACCAACCATCTCTGTCTCCCATCACCCGTTGCCGCGGGCAACCAACACAGGACTTCAGAAGTTACGCCAGGCTGCCCGATGATTCTCGATCCTCAGGAACGTGTGACAGTCTCTTTGATTTTGAAGCATTGCAGATCCTTTGTGAAATTCCTTAGCAAAGAATCTTGCCGATGACTAAAAACGCAGCGTCCCGGTCTGAACATCACACTAGACAATAGACAGTAGGTGCAGGAGGAGGCCATTCGGCCCTTCGAGCCAACACCGCCATTTCCTTTCTATACTTTCAAAACTTCTTATTTTAGTTTAGTTTAGAGATATAGCGCGGAAACAGGCCCTTCGGCCCATCGAGCCAGCGACAACCAGCGATGATCCTGCACACTAGTTCTATCCTGCAGACTAGAAACAATGGATAGAAGCCAATCAACCTACAAACCTGCACGTCTTTGGAGTGTGGGAGGAAACCGGAGCACCCGGAGAAATCTAACACGGTCACGGGGAGAACGTACAAACTCCCTACAGACAGCACCCGCAGTCAGGATCGAACCGGGGTTTGGGGCACTAGGAGGCAGCAACTTTACTGCTGTGCCACCCAGCCTGCTGTGCCACTGAGACCATTCGGCCCTACGAGCCAGCGCCGCCATTCAATATGATCATGGCTGATCATCCAAAATCAGTACCCCGTTCCTGCTTTCTGCCCAAATCCCTTAAATCCATTAGCCCAAAGAGCTAAATCTAACTCTCTTTTGAAAACATCCAGTGAATTGGCATCCATTGAAAATATCCAGTGAATTGGCCTCCATTGAAAACACCCAGTGAATTGGCCTCCATTGAAAACATCCAGTGAATTGACCTCTATTGAAAACATCCAGGGAATTGACCTCCATTGAAAACATCCAGTGAATTGGCCTCCATTGAAAACATCCAGTGAATTAGCCTCTATTGAAAAAATCTAGTGAATTGGCCTCCATTGAAAACATCCAGTGAGTCTCCATTGAAAACATCCAGTGAATTGGCCTCTATTGAAAACATCCAGTGAATTGGCCTCCATTGAAAACATCCAGTGAATCGGCCTCTTTTGAAAAAAATCCAGTGAATTGGCCTCCATTGAAAACATCCAGTGAATTAGTCTCCATTGAAAACATCCAGTGAATCGGCCTCTATTGAAAACATCCAGCGAATTGGCCTCCATTGAAAACATCCAGTGAATTGGCCTCCATTGAAAACATCCAGTGAATTAGCCTCCATTGAAAACATCCAGTGAATTGGCCTCCATTGAAAACATCCAGTGAATTGGCCTCCATTGAAAACATCCAGTGAATCGGCCTCCATTGAAAACATTCAGTGAATTAGCCTCCATTGAAAACATCCAGTGAATTGGCCTCCATTGAAAACATCCAGTGAATTGGCCTCCATTGAAAACATCCAGTGAATTGGCCTCCATTGAAAACATCCAGTGAATTAGCCTCCATTGAAAACATCCAGTGAATTAGCCTCCATTGAAAACATCCAGTGAATTGGCCTCCATTGAAAACATCCAGTGAATTGGCCTGCAAGCGCGTATCTGGAATGTGCTGCCAAAGACAATTGTAGAAACGAATACAATTATGACTTTTAAAAGGCATCTGAACAGAAATATAGAAAGAAACATAGAAACATAGAAAATAGGCGCAGGAGGAGGCCATTTGGCCCCTCGAGCCAGCACCGCCACTCATTGTAATCATGGCTGATCATCCACAATCAGTAACCCGTGCCTGCCTCTTCCCCATATCCCTTGATTCCGCTAGCCCCGAGAGCTCTATCTAACTCTCTTTCAAATTCATCCAGTGAATTGATCTCCACTGCCCTCTGTGGCAGAGAATTCCACAAATTCACAACTCTCTGGGTGAAAAAGTTTCTTCTCACCTCAGTGTTAAATGGCCTCCCCTTTATTCAAACAACTGTGTGGGAGGAACTCTGTGATCCCCACGGGGAGGACATTGACAGTCTAACCCAGTGCATCACGGACTATATTAACTTCTGTGTGGAGAACAACAACAAACCCTGGGTCAACCCTGGCATAAAGGATCTCCCTAAGGGAAAAAGAGGGCCTTTAAGTCGGGAAACAAGGAGGAGCTGAAGGCTGTACAAAAGGAACTGAGGAAGATCAGAGAGGGGAAGAACAGCTACAGGAAGAAGATGGAGGACCAGCTGCAGAGGAACAACATCAGTGGAGTCTGGAGAGGCCTCAGAACCATCTCTGGGTACAAGGAACCAGACTCCGAAGCCGTGGGGGACCAGAAGTGGGTGAAGGTTCTGAACCTTTCCTTCAACAGGTTCGATCAGTCACCTACCCTTCCCACGGTCCAGTCACCCCTGCTGCAGCCCCCCTTGTCAATAGTCAATAGTCAATTTATTTGTCACATACACATAAATGTGCAGTGAAATGAAAGATTACCCACAGTCCAACAATAAGACCAGTAAAAATAAGCAATAACACACACAATCACAAACCAACACCAAACAAAAAGAAACATCCATCACAGTGAGTCTCCTCCAGTCCCCTCCTCACTGTGATGGAAGGCCAGAATGTCTTTTTCTCTTCCCCTGCCGTCTTCTCCCGCGGTCAGGCTGTTGGAGTTGCCACGTCGGGGCGGTCGGGGCTCTCGACATTGAAGCCCCCGCCGGACGGTGAAAGGTCCGCGGCCTATTCCAGGCCGCGCCGGACGGTGAAAGGTCCGCGGCGGGCCGACCCAAGCCCCGCGATTCGGGGCGGGCGAAGACGCTGCCGCTGCCGCTGCCGGAGCTCCCGATGTCGGCCCCCACCCAGGGGCCTGCGGGCTTCCGACGTCCACGCGGCTCGCGCAGAAGAAGCCTCCGGAGACGAGTCGCAGCCGCTCCCGCGGCGTCCGAAGGCAGGATGTTCTCCACAGCTGTGGAACTCTCCCCAGTTTCAGGCTCAGATTGAAGATGTGCTCCACTATCCCGCACGGCTGGTCTGCCCAGGACTCGAGGAGCCTGGAGCTGATGCCATCCGGACCAGCCGCCTTCCTCCTATTGATCTTCTGTGGAGAAAGACAGATTGGAGCACAGGGGCTGGGTGCTCAAGGGTGTGAGAGGAGGAGGGGGTGTGGGGGGAGGATGGTGTGTGGGGGGAGGAGGTGGGGGTGGTGGGGTTGGGGCAGGAGAAGTAGAAGCAGTGGGTGGTGACTGTGACCCAAGTGCTGTGCAGACAAAGACGCTGCACCCGAAGTAACTCAACAGCTACAGGCTGGCCGGTGGCACTGACATCACACCTGATGAAGACACTGGAGCGTCTGGTCCTCGCCCATGTCCGCCCCCCTGGTGAGACCATCAATGGATCCGCTGCAGTTCGCCTACCAGACTCGCATCGGGGTGGTGGACGCCATCATCTACCTGCGACACAGAGCTCTCTCGCACCTGGAGAGGCCGGATAGCACAGTGAGAATCGCGGTCTTTGATTTATCCATTACATTCAACACCATACAGCCTGGGCTTCTGGGGGGCAAGCTGGAGCGCACAGGAGTGGATCACATCCTGGATTCTGGACTACCTCACCAACCGACCACAGTACGTGAGGACAAAGGGCCTGGTCTCGGACAGGATGGTCTGCAGCACTGGGGTTCCGCAGGGAACAGTGCTAGCTCCATTCCTGTTCACCCTGTACACTGCAGACTCCAGGCACAGCTCTGCAGACTCCTATCGACAGAAGTTCTCTGACGACTCTGCCATCGTCGGCCTCATCACGGGCGACGATGACAGGGCGTACAGAGAACTGATCGAGGAGTTTGTGGACTGGTGCCAGCGGAACTGCCTCCGGTTCAACGCGGGGAAAACCAGGGAGATGGTGGTAGTTTTCCGCAGGTGCAGCCAGGTCCCCCCGACACCGGTGAACATCCGGGGAATGGACATCGAGGGGGTGGATTCTTATAAGTACCTGGGTGTCCACCTCAACAATAAACTGGACTGGACTGAAAACACCGATGCGCTATACAGAAAGGGCCAGAGCAGACTTTATCTGCTGAGGAGACTCAGGTCCTTTGGAGTGCAGGGGGCACTCCTAAGGACCTTCTACAACACGGTGGTTGCATCGGCCATCTTCTATGGAGTGGTCTGCTGGAGCAGCAGCATCTCAGCGGCGGAAGGGAAGAGACTCGACAAGCTGGTCAGGAAGGCCAGCTCTGTCCTGGGTTGCCCCCTCGACTCAGTGCAGGCGGTGGGAGAGAGGAGGACGATGGCAAAGCTAACATCGCTGCTGGACAACAACTCCCACCCCATGCAGGACACTGTCACTACACTGAGTAGCTCCTTCAGTGACAGACTCCTTCACCCCAAGTGCATGAAGGAGAGATATAGGAGGTCCTTCCTTCCCGCTGCTGTGAGACTGCACAACCAGCACTGCTCCCAGCAGACCAGTCAACAATAACAGCTAAGAACACACAGAAAACTTATGACAATTTATGTATCTTTTATTTATAATGAATGATCTCTTGTTATCCACTTTGCTGCTGTAACACTATAAATTTCCCCGGTGTGGGACGAATAAAGGAATATATTGGACTGTGGTCCCTGGTTCTGGACTCCCCCCATCATTGGGAACGTTTTTCCTGCATCTAGCTTGTCCAGTCCTTTTATAGTTTTATACGTCTCTATAAGATCCCCTCTCGTCCTTCTAAACTCCAGTGAATACAAGCCCAGTCTTTCCAATCTTTTTCCTCATATGACAGTTCCCCCGGATTAACCTTGTGAACGTACACTGCACTGCCTCAATAGCAAGGATGTCCTTCATAGAAACATAGAAACATAGATAGAAACATAGAAAATAGGTGCAGGAGTAGGCCATTCGGCCCTTCGAGCCTGCACCACCATTCAATATGATCATGGCTGATCATCCAGCTCAGTAACCTGTACCCGCCTTCTCTCCATACCCCCTGATCCCTTTAGCCACAAGGGCCACATCTAACTCCCTCTTAAATATAGCCAATGAACTGGCCTCAACTACCTTCTGTGGCAGAGAATTCCACAGACTCACCACTCTCTGTGTGAAGAAATGTTTTCTCATCTCGGTCCTAAAAGACTTCCCCCTTATCCTTAAGCTGTGACCCCTGGTTCTGGACTCCCCCAACATCGGGAACAATCTTCCCGCATCTAGCCTCTCCAACCCCTTAAGAATTTTATATGTTTCTATAAGATCCCCCCTCAGTCTCCTAAATTCCCTCAAATGAGGGAAGGCTTTAGTAGGGTCTGAGCCAAACGCTCGCAAATAGACGCGAGCTAGGAAGCCAAGTTGGTCGGCACAGACAAGGGTCAAGAATGTTTAATTGTCATGTGGACTGAAAACGGAACAATGAGATTCTCACCTGCAGCCGCACTGCAGGCTTGGAAACACAATATTCACAACACAAGAAGCAAACGTAAGTAAGGGCGTGCAGCGTAGGCTTACTAGGTTAATTCCCGGAATGGTGGGACTGTCGTATGTTGAAATGCTGGAGCGACTAGGCTTATATACACTGGAATTTAGAAGGATGAGAGGAGATCTTATCGAAACGTATAAGATTATTAAGGGGTTGGACACGCTAGAGGCAGGAAACATGTTCCCAATGTTGGGAGAGTCCAGAGCAAGGGGCCACACTTTAAGAATAAGGGGTAGGCCGTTTAGAACGGAGATGAGGAAAAACTTTTTCAGTCAGAGAGTTGTGAATCTGTGGAATTCTCTGCCTCAGAAGGCAGTGGAGGCCAATTCTCTGAATGCATTCAAGAGAGAGCTGGATAGAGCTCTTAAGGATAGCGGAGTCAGGGGGTATGGGGAGAATAAGAAAATAACTGCAGATGCTGGTACATATCGATTTATTCACAAAATGCTGAAGTAACTCAGCAGGTCAGGCAGCAACTCGGGAGAGAAGGAATGGGTGACGTTTTGGGTCGAGACCCTTCTTCAGAAGGCAGGAACGGGGTACTGATTGAGAATGATCAGCCATGATCACATTGAATGGCGGTGCTGGTTCGAAGGGCCGAATGGCCTCCTCCTGTACCTATTGTCTATCGTCTATTGTCTATTGTAAGTTCAATTACTTTTTTCTAAAATTAAGTAAAAATCGATTAATTAAAAAAGAGTGTAAAATGTGCTGAGAGGAACAGGGGTGGCGCAGCAGTAGGGTTGCTGCCTCACAGCGCTGGAGACCCCAGGTTCGATCCCGACTACGGGTGCTGTCTGTGCGGAGTTTGTACGTTCTCCCAGTGACCAGCGTGGGTTTTCTCCGGGTGCTCCGGTTTCCTCCCACACGCCTCAAGACAGACAGGTTTGTCGGCGAATGGGCTTCAAGTAACAATGGAAGTTGCCCCCAATGTGTGTGTGTGGGATAGTGTTAATGTGCGGGGATCGCTAGTGAGGCGGTCACGGACTCGATGGGCCTGAAGGGCCTGTTTGCGCGCCAGATCTCTAAACTAAACTAAACTAAACTAAATCGTGCTGAATGACCGTAGGAGTCGTCATTTTACAATTGTAACAAGCGCTTTTGTCCTCTTTTACGTCCAAAATCGATGACCTCCATTTGCTTTGACCCGGAGGTTGCCTGGCAACCCGCCTCCCGGCCCGGGCGGCCGCCATTTGCGGAGAGGGAGCACGTGGCCGCTGGCTGGGTGAGGTCACGCAGGGCGCGGGGCGGTGACGTCACCTTGTCGCGTATTTGGGAGTGAGATAGTTGGCAACCCCTAGCACACGTACGCAAGCAAAGAATCTCACTGTGCCTTGTCACATGTGACAACAAAGTATTCCATTCCAAGCGCAGATTTAAAAAAGTGCAAGGGCTTTATCAGGCAGCGGTCTGGCTGCGTGCGGAGTACCGTGAGCAGTCTTGGGCCCCGTGTCTGAGGATGACTTGAGGGTCGGGACACCTTCCTCAGACAATGTAGTAGGGGAAGAGGAAGCTGGAAAAGAAAGATTGATCGGACAGGCCAAAGCCTGACAAGTGGTGGGTGAGCCCCATAAACAGTTATGGGCCCCGTATCTGAGGAAGGATGTGCTGGCTCTGGAGAGGGTCCAGAGGAGGTTTACAAGAACGATCACAGCAATGAGTTGGTTAACATACGATGAGCTTACATTTGTGTCACTGGCAAACTTGGATCAGTGGCTTCCATCATCTCTCGTTAGGCTGTTAATGAATGCACAGAATAATTGAGGCTCCAGTGCCTGTCCCTGTGAGACCCCCCTTGTTACTTGCTCCCGATCTGAGCACCTGCCCATTAACTCCGTTGAAAAACAATTTTCTAACCAGGTCAATCTCCTGTCTTCAGTTCGACTCAAAGAGTCATAGAGTGATACAGCGTGGAAACAGGCCATTCGGCCCAACTTGCCCACACCGGCCAACATGTCCCATCTACACCTGCCTGCAGTTGGCCCATATCCCTCTAAACCTTAGAGGGTAGGTTTAGCGTAGGTTTACTAGGTTAATTCCCGGAATGGCGGGACTGTCATATGTTGAAAGACTGGAGCGACTAGGCTTGTATACACTGGAATTTAGAAGGATGAGAGGGGATCTTATCGAAACGTATAAGATTATTAAGGGGTTGGACACGTTAGAGGCAGGAAACATGTTCCCAATGTTGGGGGAGTCCAGAACAAGGGGCCACAGTTTAAGAATAAGGGGTAGGCCATTTAGAACTGAGATGAGGAAAACCTTTTTCAGTCAGAGAGTTGTGAATCTGTGGAATTCTCTGCCTCAGAAGGCAGTGGAGGCCAATTCTCTGAATGCATTCAAGAGAGAGCTAGATAGAGCTCTTAAGGATAGCGGAGTCAGGGGGTATGGGGAGAAGGCAGGAATGGGGTACTGATTGAGAATGATCAGCCATGATCACATTGAATGGCGGTGCTGGCTCGAAGGGCCGAATGGCCTCCTCCTGCACCTATTGTCCCTCAACCGGCCGCTCGTTCCATACATCCACCACCCTTTGTTTGAAAAGGTTACCCCCTCAGATTTCTATTCAATCCTTCCCCCTCTCACCTAAACTGATGTCCTCTGGTTCATGTCTCGACCCGAAACGTCACCCATTCCCCTTCTCTCCCGGGATGCTGCCTGACCTGCTGAGTTACTCCAGCATTTTGTGAATAAATCGATTTGTACCAGCATCTGCAGTTATATTTCTTATATCCTCTGGTTCATGATTCCCCAACTCTGGTCAAGAGACTGTGTGTCTACCCGATCTATCATCATCATATCATATATATACAGCGGAAACAGGCCCTTTCGGCCCACCAAGTCTGTGCCGCCCAGCGATCCCCATACATTAACACTATCCTACACCCACTAGGGACAAAAAAATTTTTAACATTTACCCAGCCAATTAACCTACACACCTGTACGTCTTTGGCAGTGTGGGAGGAACCGAAGACCTCGGAGAAAACCCACGCAGGTCACGGGGAGAACGTACAAACTCCTTACAGTGCAGCACCCGTAGTCAGGATCGAACCTGAGTCTCCGGCGCTGCATTCGCTGTAAGCAGCAACTCTACCGCTGCGCTACCGTATTCCTCTATGCACCTCTATAAGATCACCCCTCATCCTTCTGCGCTCCAAGGAATAGAGTCCCAGCCTGCTCAACCTCTCCCTACAGCTCACACCCTCGGGTTTTGGCAGTGTCCTTGTAAATCTTTTCTGTGCCCTTTCAGCTTTCAGACTGCCTTGGAGCACAGTTGTACAATGGCTGCCTCCACTGCCTCATAGTTCCAGAGACCCAATGTTCCACTCATAGTTCAAGAGGCAAGAGCTCTTTTATTGTCCTACTAGACCAAGTGGACCCATTGGGCCCAAACCTCTCCTGCATTTGTTGCAATACCCTCTCCTCCCCCACTCCCCCCTCCCCTCTCATCCTCCTCCCCTCCCCCCCTCCCCCTCCCCTCTCCCCTGCCCTCTCTCCCCCCTCTCCCCACTCCTGTCTCCAACCCCCTCCTACCTTCCTCCCCCTCCCCTCCCCTCACTCCCCCTCCCCTTCCCCTCTCCTCCCCCTACCTCCTATCCCTCCCCACTCCCCTTCCCCTCCTCCTGCTCTCTCCCCCGCCCCTCTCCCAACCCCTGTCCCCACCCCCCTCCTACCTTCCTCCCCTACCCTCTCCCACCTCCCCTCCCCACCCTCCTCCCCCTCCCCCCTCTCCCCTCCCCCTCTCTCTCCCCTACCCTCTCCCACCTCCCACCCTCCTCCCCTCCCCCTCTCTCCCCTCTCTCCCCCTGCCCTCTCCCCCCCCACATCTCCCCCCCCTCTCCCCCCTCTCCCTCCTCTCACACGGTTCCCCCCCTTCTCCCGCCCTCTCCCCACTCCCGTCTCCCCCCTCCCCCTCCCCTCCCCCTGTAGGCCCGAAGGTCACTGTAGGCCCGGACACTGTAGGTCCGGACAGCGTAGGTCCAGAGGTCCGGGCGCCGCCTATCGGAGGTTGCATAGCAACCCGCCTCCCGGCCCGGGCGACCGCCATTGGTGGGAGCGGGAGCACGTGGCCGCTGGCTGGGTGAGGTCATGTGGGGCACGGGGCGGTGACGTCACCTTGTCGCGTATTTGGAGTGAGATAGTTGGCAACCCTGGCACACGTACGCAAGCAAAGAATCTCACTGTGCTTGTCACATGTGACTACAAAGTATTCCATTCCAAGTGCAGATTTAAAAGTGCAAGGGCTTTATCAGGCAGCGTCTGGCTGCGTGCCGAGTACCGTGGGCAGTCTTGGCCCCGTGTCTGAGGATGACTTGAGGGTCGGGACACCTTCCTCAGACATTGTCGTAGGGGAAGAGAAAGCTGGAAAAGAAAGATTGATAGGACAGGCCAAAGCCTGACAAGTGGTGGGTGAGCCCCCGTGAACAGTTATGGGCCCTGTATCTGAGGAAGGATGTGCTAGCCTCTGGAGAGGGTCCAGAGGAGGTTTACAAGAATGATCCCAGGAATGAGTGGGTTAACATATGATGAGCAGTTTGTCGGCACTGGGCCTGTACTCGCTGAGTTTAGAAGAATGAGGGGGGATCTTATTGAAACGTGCAGAATAGTGAAAGGCCTGGATAGAGTGGACGTGGAGAGGATGTTACCACTGGTGGGAGAGTCTAGGACCAGAGGTCACAGCCTCGCAATAAAGTGCGTACCTTTAGAAAGGAGACGAGGAGGAATTTCTTCAGTCAGAGGGTGTGTGAATCTGTGGAACTCATTGCCACAGCTGGAGGCCAAGTCAATGGATATTCTTAAGGCGGAGATTGCCAGGTTTTTGATTAGTGCGGGTGTCAGGGGTTATGGGGAGAAGGCAGGAGAATGGGGTTGAGAGGGAGAGATAAGATCAGCCATGATTGAATGACGGAGTAGACTTGATGGGGCCGAATGGCCTAATTCTGCTCCTGTAACCTATGACAGTTTCTTCCCAGCTGTTATCAGGCAACTGAACCATCCTACCACAACTAATCATAATTGAAATTGTAATTTGTAATCATAATTGTAATTGTCATTAATTGTAATTGTAATTAATTTATCAGCATGTAAGAACATACAAATAATTTGATTTGCCATACAGTCATACCAAAAAAGCAACAAGATACACAACTACATATAAATGTAGGCAATAATGTATTATCTTCTTCCCTCCACTAGAGAGCAGCACTGAGCTACCATCTACCTCATTAGAGACCCTTGGACTATATTTGACTATAGTATATTGGACTATATACTAAAACCTACAGGCAGCAACTAAAATCTGCTAAAACCTGTGGTCAGAACAACGAAAAGGTGGACAAGCGAGGGCATTGAGAAACTACTTTGACTGCACTGATTGGAACGTGTTCAGGGAAGCAACAATGGACAATAGGTGCAGGAGTAGGCCATTCGGCCCTTCGAGCCAGCACCGCCATTCAATGCGATCATGTCCAGTCACTCTACACTTCCATCCCCCACAAGGATGGTCTCGAAGCCCTCCGTTTCTTCCTCGACCGTAGAACCAGCCAATCCCCATCGACCAACACTCTCCTCCGCCTAGCAGAGCTGTTTCTTACCCTTAACAACTTCTCCTTTGACTCCTCCCACTTCCTCCAAACCAGAGGCGTAGCTATGGGCACTCGCATGGGCCCTAGCTACGCCTGCCTCTTTGTCGGGTACGCCGAACAATCCCTGTTCCAGACGTACACTGGCCCCATCCCCGAACTCTGCCTCGCTACATCGACGACTGCATGGTGCTACCTCTTGCACCCATGCAGAACTCACTGACTTCATACACTTTACTTCCAATTTCCATCCTGCCCTTAAATATACCTGGACTATCTCCAACATCTCCCTACCGTTTCTGGACCTCACCATCTCCATCACAGGAGACAGACTAGTGACTGACATTTACTATAAACCACTGACTCGCACAGCTATCTGGACTACACCTCTTCCCACCCGGTCCCTTGCAAAAAGTCTATCCCCTACTCCCAATTCCTCCGTCTACGCCGCATCTGCGCCCGGGATGAGGTGTTTCACACTAGGGCTTCCGAGATGTCCTCGTTCTTCAAGAAACGGGGCTTCCCCTCCTCCATTATAGATGAGGCTCTCACTAGGGTCTTCTTCTACACGTTCCCAATGTTGGGGGAGTCCAGAACCAGGGGCCACAATTTAAGAATAAAGGGGTAGGCCATTTAGAACAGAAATGAGGAAAAAACTTTTTCACTCAGAGAGTTGTAAATCTGTGGAATTCTCTGCCTCAGAAGGCAGTGGAGGCCAATTCTCTGGATGCTTTCAAGATGGAGTTAGATAGAGCTCTTAAGGATAGCGGAGTCAGGGGGTATGGGGAGAAGGCAGGAACGGGGTACTGATTGAGAATGATCAGCAATGATCACATTGAATGGCGGTGCTGGCTTGAAGGGCCGAATGGCCTCCTCCTGCACCTATTGTCTATTGTCCATTGAGACCTTTAATCTTGAGTGGGCACAGTTGGTGTTTAATGGCTGGGATTATGGTTTATGTCTTTATGGTTATGGCACGGTTACTCCGACATTTTTTTGCTTTCAGCTCTGATACAGGCGCCTGCTAAATGCAAGTCTTGAACATTAAAGTAAAGGAAAAAAAAACTAGCCAGAGCCAAAATAAAATTGGATTAAAAAAAAATGCAAAAACCTTAAATGCAGCTGTCCGGCCTTTTTTTAAGCGTTTTCAGGCAGTTTGTAGTTGTCGGGGAGGTTATGCATGGCATGGTTACTCCGGCGTATGTTGCTTTTCTCCTTTGATACAGGCGCCTGCTAATGCAAGTCCTGAACATTAAACTAAAGGGAAAAAAACTCGGCAGTACCTAAATAAAATTGGATTTTTTAAAATGCAAAACTTTAAATGCAGCTGTGTGGTCTTTTTAAAGCATTTTCAGGCAGTTTGTAGATATTGGGGGAGAGAGGTTGGTGTGTTTATGGTTATGCATAGCACGGTAACTCCGGGCATTGCTTTGCTTTCAGCTTTGATACAGGCAAGTCTTGAACATTAAACTAAAGGAAAAAACCCTCGCCAGAGCCTAAATAAAATTGGATTTTAACAAATGCAAATTCTTAAATGCAGCTGTGTGGTCTTTTTAAACGTTTTCAGGCAGTTTGTAGATGTTTGGGGAGGTTATGCTTGGGGAGGTTATGCATGGGGAGGTTATGCATGGCACGGTTACTCCGACATTGCTTTGCTTTCAGCTTTTGATACAGGCGCTTGCTAAACGCAAGGTCTTGAACATTAAACTAAAGGCAAAAAAAAACTCGCCAGAACCTAAATAAAATTGGATTTTTTTAAATGCAAAACCTTAAATGCAGCTGTTTGGTCCTTTTTCAGCGTTTTCAGGCAGTTTGTAGATGTTGGGGGGAGAGGTTGGTATGTTTATGGTTATGCATGGCACGGTTACTCCGGGAATTGCTTTGCTTTCTACTCTGATACAGGCGCCTGCTAAACGTAAGTCTTTAACATTAAAGTAAAGATAAAAACTCGCCAGAGCTAAATAAAATTGGATTTTAACAAATGCAAACCTTAAATGCAGATGTGTGGTCTTTTTAAGCGTTTTCAGGCAGTTTGTAGATGTTGGGGGAGAGAGGTTGGTGTGTGTTTAAGGTCCATGTATGGCACGGTAACTCCGGGCATTGCTTTGCTTTCAGCTTTGATACAGACAAGTCTTGAACATTAAACTAAAGGAAAAAAAACTCGCCAGAAGCTAAATAAAATTGGATTTTTTTAATGCAAAACCTTAAATGCAGCTGTGTGGTCTTTTTAAGCTTTTTCATGCTGTTTGTAGATGTTGGGGAGGTGAGAGAGAGAGAGAGGGGGAGGTGAGAGAGAGAGAGAGAGAGAGAGAGATTTGCTTTCAGCTCTGATACAGGCGCTGCTAAATGCAAGTCTTGAACATTAAACTAAAAGGAAAAAACTCGCCAGAACCTGAATAAAATTGGATTTTTTTAAAATGCAAACCCTTAAATGCAGCTGCCCGGTAATTTCAAGCGTCTCGGGCAGATTGTGCGGTTTGAGGGGGTGTTGTTTTATGGGGTGAGTTTTTTTTTTTTTAGGCCGCGCATTGCAAAAAATTGCAACATTGCAACATTATAAAACATTGCAACATTGCACTGAGACCTTTCACCTTGAGTGGATACAGCGGCTGTTTCCGGTCATGGCGGCGCCCATGTGAGGCGTCAGGGAGACATCTCTACCCCTGGCATCTCTGTTCCTGGTCTCTCTCTCCCCCTGTATCTAACCTCTCTCTCTCTCACCCTCTCCCCCTGCATCTCACCCCTCTGTCTCCCCCTGCATCTCCCCCCTCTCCCTCCCTCTCTCTCTCTCTCTCTCTCTCTCCCCCCTCTCTCCCAGTCTCTCTCTCCTTGCATCTAACCTCTCTCTCTCTCCCTCCCTCTCCCAGTCCCTCTGTCCCTATCTCCGTCTCTCTCTCCACCCCTGCATCTCTCCCCGTACATCTAACCCCTCTCTCCCCTGCATCTCACCCCCCCTCTTCTCCCCTGCATCTAACCTCTCTCTCTCTCTCTCTCTCTCTCTCTCTCTCTCT